>NW_026291000.1:65000-162500 GCF_023373465.1 Oncorhynchus keta | reverse complement strand
AGAAATTGGCCAGCTCTCCGATTAATAACCATACATTGACATATTTTAACGTTTGGGGTTATGAGCCCTTCTTCAGCGTGCGAGCCAATGGTAATCAATGTCACAACAACACAACCTCATAGACGAGCATCATTCTAAATTCCAAGTCAGTATTGGCCCGATCCAGAGATCCCAGCAGAGGAAGCTGTGTGGGGAAACATGACAATCAAATAAAGACACAATACAATTACATTATGATGTCATTCCCTGTCATTACCGGTGATTATGATGTCATTCGCTGTCATTATGATGTCATTACCTGTCATTATGATGTCATTACCTGTCATTATGATGTCATTACCTGTCATTATGATGTCATTCGCTGTCATTATGATGTCATTACATTATGATGTCATTCCCTGTCATTATGATGTCATTACCGGTCATTATGATGTCATTACCTGTCATTATGATGTCATTACCTGTCATTATGATGTCATTACCTGTCATTATGATGTCATTACTGGTCATTATGATGTCATTACCGGTCATTATGATGTCATTACCTGTCATTATGATGTCATTACCGGTCATTATGATGTCATTACCTGTCATTATGATGTCATTCGCTGTCATTATGATGTCATTACTGGTCATTATGATGTCATTACCGGTCATTATGATGTTACCGGTCATTATGATGTCATTACTGGTCATTATGATGTCATTACTGGTCATTATGATGTCATTACCGGTCATTATGATGTCATTACCTACATTTTCTGTCTATTTAGAACATACTAGAAAAAGACCATTCCTCATTGAGAACTGCTAGAGTGATCAAGCTCTGACGTTGCTACGGCGACGTCTGCTTTGCAGTGTGTGTGGGCTCTGACGTTGCTACGGCGACGTCTGCTTTGCAGTGTGTGTGGGCTCTGACGTTGCTACGGCGACGTCTGCTTTGCAGTGTGTGTGGGCTCTGACGTTGCTACGGCGACGTCTGCTTTGCAGTGTGTGTGGGCTCTGACGTTGCTACGGCGACGTCTGCTTTGCAGTGTGTGTGGGCTCTGACGTTGCTACGGCGACGTCTGCTTTGCAGTGTGTGTGGGCTCTGACGTTGCTACGGCGACGTATGCATTTGCTGTGTGTGTGGGCTCTGACGTTGCTACGGCGACGTCTGCTTTGCAGTGTGTGTGGGCTCTGACGTTGCTACGGCGACGTCTGCTTTGCAGTGTGTGTGGGCTCTGACGTTGCTACGGCGACGTCTGCTTTGCAGTGTGTGTGGGCTCTGACGTTGCTACGGCGACGTCTGCTTTGCAGTGTGTGTGGGCTCTGACGTTGCTACGGCGACGTCTGCTTTGCAGTGTGTGTGGGCTCTGACGTTGCTACGGCGACGTATGCATTTGCAGTGTGTGTGTGGGCTCTGACGTTGCTACGGCGACGTCTGCTTTGCAGTGTGTGTGGGCTCTGACGTTGCTACGGCGACGTCTGCTTTGCAGTGTGTGTGGGCTCTGATAGACTCACCGAATGCATTTGCAGTGTGTGTGTCTCTGACGTTGTGGGACATCTGCTTTGCAGTGTGTGTGGGCTCTGCGTAGCTCCACCCGACGTCTGGCAGCTTGCAGTGGTGTGGGCTCTGGGATTTGCTACGGCCCGTCTGCTTTGCAGTGAAAGATCCATTTGAAACGTTGCTCATCCATCAATCATCCTCATCTTTGCAGACATACCTCATGGGCTCTGTCATCCCTGTCCTACGGCAGTCTCACTGCAGTGTGTGGTGGGCTCTGACTTCCTCTTGGCTGGGGGATACGTCTGCTTTGCAGTCCATAAAGCTCTGCTTCCCACTGAGCGTATGCATTTGCAGTGTGTGTGTGACCTCTGACGTTGTAGACGGTGACGTCTGCTTTGCAGTGTGTGTGGGCTCTGACGTTGCTACGGCGAGATAACTGCTTTGCAGTGTGTCATTTCTGAGTGTCCCTACGGCGACGTCAGCTTTGCAGTGTGTTGGGCTCTGAACGTTGCTACGATATACATCTGCTTTGCAGGTCACCACTGGGCTCTGACATTGCAGCCACATCTGCTTTATTTGACCCACTCATAGAACATAGACTCACCAAATTAATAGGAGTTTCATTCTGGAGTGGGACTATCCCTTTAAGGTCAAGGGAGGCTCAGCTAGCTCCACCCACTTCAGGCAGCTTCCAGAAGGTGTCCGTCAGGGATTTGGCCCCGCCCTCGTCTGCCCTTTCGACCTCCCCCGAGAAAGATCCATTTAAAACACAACTCATCCATCAATCATCCTCATCTTTAAGACATACCTCATGCTCTCTGTCATCCCTCGTCCTATTTCAGTCTCACTAAGTGGTGAGGTGGGATTCCCGTAGACTTCCTCTTGGCTGGGGGATACCCCTCAATCTCCCCATTCCATAAAGCTCTGCTTCCCACTGAGCTACATTAGTCATTGACCTCACCGTAATGTAGACGGTGGTATTTTGGTGACCCAAACAAATAAGGGAACCAGATAACTGTTTTTAATTAGGCCTCATTTATAAGTGTCCCTACAAGGAGACTAAATCAGACTGTTACTAATCGTTGCAAAACATTAAGAACACCTGCTACAGATATACCAGAGTCAAGCCAACACAGGTCACCACTCAGGTCAGATAGTACAGCCACATACACTGAGTGGACAAAACATTAAGAACACCTGCTACAGATATACCAGAGTCAAACCAACACAGGTCACCACTCAGGTCAGATAGTACAGCCACATACACTGAGTGGACAAAACATTAAGAACACCTGCTCTTTCAGATACTTCACCAGAGTCAAACACACAGGTCACCACCTCAGGCAGTGTTGCTGCACGAGGAGGGCTCTGTTAAGAACACGCTTCTATAAAAAAATCTGTCTGTCAGCACTTCACTCATAGTCCACAAACAGGCACATAACTGAAACAAAACCTGGAACACCTGCTCTGTGGACAGCGCTTCTATAAAAAGTCCACAAACCAGGCAGTGTTGCTCCACATGTATAAGCTGTCAGCACTTCACTCAGTCCACAAACCAGGCAGTGTTGCTTGAGACAAAAAAAATTCACTTTAGTTGTTGTGATTCAGTCCACAAACCAGGCAGTGTTGCTCCACGAGGAGGGCTCTGTGGCAGCGCTTCTATAAAAAATCTGTCTGTCAGCACTTCACTCATAGTCCACAAACCAGGCAGTGTGGCTCCACGAGGAGGGCTCTGTGGCAGCGCTTCTATAAAAAATCTGTCTTTCAGCACTTCACTCATAGTCCACAAACCAGGCAGTCAAGTAAACACTGCTCAAACCAATCAGGAGTTTCTCTGTGGCAGCGCTTCTATAAAAAATCTGTCTGTCAGCACTTCACTCATAGTCCACAAACCAGGCAGTGTTGCTCCACGAGGAGGGCTCTGTGGCAGCGCTTCTATAAAAAATCTGTCTTTCAGCACTTCACTCATAGTCCACAAACCAGGCAGTGTTGCTCCACGAGGAGGGCTCTGTGGCAGCGCTTCTATAAAAAATCTGTCTGTCAGCACTTCACTCATAGTCCACAAACCAGGCAGTGTTGCTCCACGAGGAGCTTTAGGTTTCCTAATTCCTTGTTTGCGATTACCAGCTATGAAAAAAAAAATGGCAGAAATAATTTGAAAACGGCTACCTCACAGTTTATTCTTTTGCCATAAATGTGCTCATACTTGACTTATAACTTTATTTTAATTTGCAAATGCGAGTGGAATGCTGGCACTGTGTAGCCCTGACCCCTGACCCCTGACCACCCGCCAATGTGACTGATGATGTAAACATATTTACCAGCCATTGCCAACATCTACCCACATTTGCCTGGTGGCTGGTGTTCATTTCAGGCCCTGTCCTCAGTTGCTTCGTGACTCTAAAACCTAATTAAAATAAACATATTTGAGCCAAAAATTCATATCCTATCTTAGTATATCAGGGAGATGGAGTTGACAGTTTACGGTGATTTAGATATTGTTTGTTTAAATCTAAAATGTGTTTGTGTGTGTTTCAGATGGTTCCATCTCTAAATATAGAGTCGGGTTGGTGTTTTTTTATTTTTTATTTTACCTTTCTTTAACTAGGCAAGTCAGTTAAGAACAAATTCTTATTTTCAATGACGGCCTAGGAACAGTGGGTTAACTGCCTGTTCAGGGGCAGAACGACAGATTTGTACCTTGTCAGCTCGGGGATTTGAACTTGCAACCTTTCGGTTACTAGTCCAACACTCTAACCACTAGGCCACCTGCCGTGTGATGAAGGATTCTGACTCTCATAGTCTTAAAACCTCGACTCTGTGACGACCCAGGAGGATTCTGATCAGTCTTAAAACCTCGACTCTGAAACGACCCAGGAGGATTCTGATCAGTCTTAAAACCTCGACTCTGAAACGACCCAGGAGGATTCTGATCAGTCTTAAAACCTCGACTCTGAGACGACCCAGGAGGATTCTGATCAGTCTTAAAACCTCGACTCTGAGACGACCCAGGAGGATTCTGATCAGTCTTAAAACCTCGACTCTGAGACGACCCAGGAGGATTCTGATCAGTCTTAAAACCTCGACTCTGAGACGACCCAGGAGGATTCTGATCAGTCTTAAAACCTCGACTCTGAGACGACCCAGGAGGATTCTGATCAGTCTTAAAACCTCGACTCTGAGACGACCCAGCAGGATTCTGACTCTCCTCGATCTGAGACGACCCAGGAGTCTTAAAAACCTCGACTCTGAGACGACCCAGGAGGATTCTGATCAGTCTTAAAACCTCGACTCTGAGACGACCCAGGAGGATTCTGATCAGTCTTAAAACCTCGACTCTGAGACGACCCAGGAGGATTCTGATCAGTCTTAAAACCTCGACTCTGAAACGACCCAGGAGGATTCTGATCAGTATTAAAACCTCGACTCTGAGACGACCCAGGAGGGTTCTGATCAGTCTTAAATCCTCGACTCTGAAACGACCCAGGAGGATTCTGATCAATATTAAAACCTCGACTCTGAAACGACCCAGGAGGATTCTGATCAATATTAAAACCTCAACTCTGAGACGACCCAGGAGGATTCTGATCAGTCTTAAAACCTTGACTCTGAGACGACCCAGGAGGATTCTGATCAGTCTTAAAACCTCGACTCTGAGACGACCCAGCAGGATTCTGATCAGTCTTAAAACCTCGACTCTGAGACGACCCAGGAGGAATCTGATCAGTCTTAAAACCTCGACTCTGAGACGACCCAGCAGTATTCTGATCAATCTTAAAACCTCGACTCTGAGACGATCCAGGAGGATTCTGATCAGTCTTAAAACCTCGACTCTGAGACGACCCAGCAGGATTCTGATCAATCTTAAAACCTCGACTCTGAGACGATCCAGGAGGATTCTGATCAGTCTTAAAACCTTGACTCTTAAGACTTCCTAAGATTCAGTCAGAACGATCTTCAACAAGAAGAAGAGAAAAATACTTCATTAATCATTGATTGGTTAAGTAAATCAAATCAAATCAAATCAAATTTATTTGTCACATACACATGGTTAGCAGATGTTAAATGTGAGTGTAGCGAAATGCTTGTGCTTCTAGTTCCGACAATGCAGTGATAACCAACAAGTAATCTAACTAACAATTCCAAAACTACTGTCTTATACACAGTGTAAGGGGATAAGGAATATGTACATAAGGATATATGAATGAGTGATGGTACAGAGCAGCATACAGTAGATGGTATCGAGTACAGTATATACATATGAGATGAGTGTGTAGACAAAGTAAACAAAGTGGCATAGTTAAAGTGGCTAGTGATACATGTATTACATAAGGATGCAGTCGATGATATAGATAGAGTACAGTATATACATATGCATATGAGATGAATAATGTAGGGTAAGTAACATTATATAAGGTAGCATTGTTTAAAGTGGCTAGTGATATATTTACATCATTTCCCATTATTAAAATGGCTGGAGTTGGGTCAGTGTCAATGACAGTGTGTTGGCAGCAGCCACTCAATGTTAGTGGTGGCTGTTTAACAGTCTGATGGCCTTGAGATAGAAGCTGTTTTTCAGTCTCTCGGTCCCAGCTTTGATGCACCTGTACTGACCTCGCCTTCTGGATGATAGCGGGGTGAACAGGCAGTGGTTCGGGTGGTTGATGTCCTTGATGATCTTTATGGCCTTCCTGTGACATCGGGTGGTGTAGGTGTCCTGGAGGGCAGGTAGTTTGCCCCCGGTGATGCGTTGTGCAGTCCTCACTACCCTCTGGAGAGCCTTACGGTTGAGGGCGGAGCAGTTGCCGTACCAGGCGGTGATACAGCCCGCCAGGATGCTCTCGATTGTGCATCTGTAGAAGTTTGTGAGTGCTTTTGGTGACAAGCCGAATTTCTTCAGCCTCCTGAGGTTGAATAGGCGCTGCTGCGCCTTCTTCACGACGCTGTCAGTGTGAGTGGACCAATTCAGTTTGTCTGTGATGTGTATGCCGAGGAACTTAAAACTAGCTACCCTAAGTACGAGATGGAACACCAGGTGAAGGTGGAGGGTTGACCCCCAAAACCCCACTGACCAAATAAAACCAAGGACTGCAGTAGATAGGTGATGGTTTTTGATTTGATAAAGGGTTTTAAAAGGGGTCGTTTCTGCTCTCTCGTCCACTCCACTGTGAGGCGGTCCATATGGGGAATGAACGAGGGCTGTGGAAGGGTGTCTAAGGGGGTCAGGATTTCATTACAGTACTTAGCTTTGACAGACTGTTATGTTGTTACCAAATATGGTTTGGGGAGGGGTGAAGTTAGGGAGAGGGGGAGAGAGATAAAAACTCAAGTGTTGGACTTGGGGTTTACAAAGTGTGGGAGAGACTGAGCCTGATGAGAGGGCTGGCTGTACCATTAGTAGAGACTGAGCCTGTAGAGAGGGCTGGCTGTACCATTAGTAGAGACTGAGCCTGTAGAGAGTGCTGGCTGTACCATTAGTAGAGACTGAGCCTGTAGAGAGTGCTGGCTGTACCATTAGTAGAGACTGAGCCTGTAGAGAGTGCTGGCTGTACCATTAGTAGAGACTGAGCCTGTAGAGAGTGCTGGCTGTACCATTAGTAGAGACTGAGCCTGTAGAGAGGGCTGGCTGTACCATTAGTAGAGACTGAGCCTGTAGAGAGGGCTGGCTGTACCATTAGTAGAGACTGAGCCTGTAGAGAGTGCTGGCTGTACCATTAGTAGAGACTGAGCCTGTAAAGAGGGCTGGCTGTACCATTAGTAGAGACTGAGCCTGTAGAGAGGGCTGGCTGTACCATTAGTAGAGACTGAGCCTGTAGAGAGTGCTGGCTGTACCATTAGTAGAGACTGAGCCTGTAGAGAGTGCTGGCTGTACCATTAGTAGAGACTGAGCCTGTAGAGAGTGCTGGCTGTACCATTAGTAGAGACTGAGCCTGTAGAGAGGCTGGCTGTACCATTAGTAGAGACTGAGCCTGTAGAGAGTGCTGGCTGTACCATTAGTAGAGACTGAGCCTGTAGAGAGTGCTGGCTGTACCATTAGTAGCTAACTTGTCATTTCAACATCAGTTGAAGTAAAATAATCGTATTTCAGATTTTTATGGATCCTTTAGGCACAAATCACAAAGATGAGAAGGACACTGCTTTCATTACAGTAGAGGAGGAGGAGGAGAAAGATGATAGCGAGACAACAGTGATAGACGGTGAGGAGGAATCAGATGACAAAGCCAAGGAGACTGAACCCCAGCAGCAGAAGGAGCAGGCCTGGGCCCCCACTACCTATTCCAAGTTTGGTAAAGAGGTGTTTTGCTGCGTAGGACAGGAGATCAGCATCTTTGAGGCCTTGGACTCTTACGGTGCTGTCATCTGGCCTGCGGTGAGTCAGTCTACTATTTAACATGACATTCATAGATAACAATGATAGCAGTGAGTCAGTCTACTATTTAACATGTCATTCATAGATAACAATGATAGCAGTGAGTTAGTCTACTATTTAACATGACATTCATGGATGGATGTAGGATAACGATGAATTAATATGATGGATGATGATTGATGGTGGTGATGAGGATGGTGATGATGATTTATGAAGTTCTACCAACTATAATGATGGTTTCTATAGTAACAATGGTTGAAGTTCTAACAACTATAATGATGGTTTCTATAGTAACTACGGTTGAAGTTCTAACAACTATAATGATGGTTTCTATAGTAACTATGGTTGAAGTTCTAAAAACTAAAATTATGGTTTCTATAGTAACTATGGTTGAAGTTCTAATAACTATAATGATGGTTTCTATAGTAACTATGGTTGATGTTCTAACAACTATAATGGTGGTTTCTATAGTAACTCTGGTTGCCTGCAGGCGTTGGCTCTGTGTCACTACCTAGAGACCAACGTTGAGCAGTTGAACCTGGTGGACAAGGCAGTGCTGGAGCTAGGAGCAGGTCCTGGCCTAGTGTCTATTGTAGCCACACTCCTAGGTGAGTCTGGGCATTAAATGTACATCTGAGAAGATCAGAGAGGTGTAAGTAATATGGTGAAATTTATACATAGCCTATCAATGTGGAGGAGGTCCGATCAAGGTGGCTAGCAAGGTGGAGGAGGTCCTAGCAAGGTGGAGGAGGCCCTAGCTAAGTGGAGGAGGTCCTGTCAAGGTGGCTAGCAAGGTGGAGGAGGCCCTAGCAAGGTGGCTAGGAAGGTGGAGGAGGCCCTAGCAAGGTGGCTAGGAAGGTGGAGGAGGCCCTAGCAAGGTGGCTAGGAAGGTGGAGGAGGTCCTATCAAGGTGGCTAGCAAGGTGGAGGAGGTCATATCATGGCGGTTAGCAAGGTGAAAGAGGTCCTATCAAGGTGGCTAGCAAGGTGGAGGAGGTTCTACCAAGGTGGCTAGCAAGGTGGAGGAGGTCCTATCAAGGTGGCTAGCAAGGTGGAGGAGGTTCTACCAAGGTGACTAGCAAGGTGAAAGAGGTCCTATCAAGGTGGCTAGCAAGGTGGAGGAGGTTCTACCAAGGTGACTAGCAAGGTGGAGGAGGTCCTATCAAGGTGGCTAGCAAGGTGGAGGAGGTTCTACCAAGGTGACTAGCAAGGTGGAGGAGGTCCTATCAAGGTGGCTAGCAAGGTGGAGGAGGTTCTACCAAGGTGACTAGCAAGGTGAAAGAGGTCCTATCAAGGTGGCTAGCAAGGTGGAGGAGGTTCTACCAAGGTGACTAGCAAGGTGGAGGAGGTCCTATCAAGGTGGAGGAGGTTCTACCAAGGTGGCTAGCTAGGTGGAGGAGGTCCCGGCATTCTATACCACTTACACCTATCCAACCTTTTCAGATCTGCATGAAGTGTCCTCAGCACTAGACAACTAGTGGCTAGGGGTTGATTTGGTACTGGCCACCTGTGTGTCTGTTAGTTGAATAACAGAGTGCTTCCTGTCCCCAGGTGCCTGGGTCACAGCTACAGACCTACCAGAGATCATAGGTAACCTGAGAGCCAACCTGCTCCGTAACACAAGAGGGCGCTGTAGGAACACTCCCCAAGCTGCAGCTCTGTCCTGGGGTCCTGACGTGGAACGCATCTACCCCAGATCTGTCTATCGCTATGACTACGTGCTGGCGGCTGACGTGGTGTATCACCATGACTACCTGGAAGAGCTGCTGTTCACCATGAGATACTTCTGCCGTCCAGGTTGATTGATTGATTGGTTGATTGACTGATTGATTGATTGATTGGTTGATTGGACTATTTAAAGAATCCCAGAATATTACACATGAAAGCATTAAATGACGTTTATTTCTAATGTGATTTCCCTCAGGAACCACTCTGATCTGGGCCAACAAGGTCCGCCTCAAGAGCTTCACAGAGAACTTCCAGAACACCTTCAACACCACACTGCTGGCTGAGATTGGAGAAGTAAACATATTCATGGGCACGTGTCGAGAAACAGAGGAGAAACCAGAGCTAGACCCAGGAAAACAACAGGAAGAGGAGGAGGAAACAGAGCTGGTCCCAGGAAAACAACAGGAAGAGGAGGAGGAACCAGAGCTGGACTCAGGAAAACAACAGGAAGAGGAGGAGGAACCAGAGCTGGTCCCAGGAAAACAACAGGAAGAGGAGGAGGAACCAGAGCTGGTCCCAGGAAAACAACAGGAAGAGGAGGAGGAAGAACATGTCTGTTTACAGGTGGAGGAAAATGGTTTAGAGGAAAAGGAGGAAGAGTTTGAAGCAGATCAAACAACTGAGAATGAGGAAGAAGACGAGACGCAGAAGGAAGGACTGAAAGAGGAGAACAAGGACAGAGAAAACCAGGAAGACTCTCAGGATTGCAGAGACGACGAATCAGCACTTGAGGGTCTTGGTGAGCATTCAACCTAATGTAAATATAAGTTCTAAAAGGCCAGGAGCTGATCTCATTGTGTTGTTGAATTAGTTTATTAGGATCCCCATTAGCTACTGCACATGCAGCAGCTACTCTTTGTGGATTGACTTGTGGTCTTCTTTGTGTTTCTTCTGCAGAGGAGGCAGACACTCAGGACTCAAATGTGCAACGGGAGGAGAGACCAGTCTGGGTCGAACAGTTTGTTGTGGAGGCAGACACTCGGGACTCAAATGTCCAACGGGAAGAGAGACCGGTCTGGGTCGAACAGTTTGTTGTGGAGGCAGATAACATTGCAGAGGAACAAGACAACAGTTTGGAGGAGGAGGAGGAAGCTGATGCAGGTGATGGCAGTAGCCAAACATGGGAGAAACAGATGTTGGAACATAGTGATGAAGGATATGGGGATGATGATGATGAAGAGGCAGAAAACACTAACTCCCGCTGTAGCACCGAAGCGACTGACGAAGACATTATCGGTGAGTCATTGACATCATTTTATAATGCCTAGATACTCAGACTCAATCATTCAAGAACACAAGTCTACCATTGACAGTACACACCCAGGAAATAGAAATGGTATGATCCATCCCCATTAGAATGTGAATGAGTGGTTTGTTCCATTCCTGTGTAGAGGAGCTGGACACCAAGGAAACCAAGGATACAGGAGATGCCCAGCTGGATAATACCCACGTCCCCTGGATACGACTGGACAGAGAGGTCTACTTCTATGCTGGGCACAAAATCAACATCGTCGAGGCAATGGACTCCCATGGCGGAGTGATATGGCCAGCAGTGAGTACAGTTCTACACTACATTTGGCGTTGTCGGCAGGATAAATCACTACATTTGGCGTTGTCGGCAGGATAAATCACTACATTTGAAGTAGTTTGACAGGATAAATCACTACATTTGGCCTTGTCGGCAGGATAAATCACTTCATTTGGTCTTGTCGGCAGGATAAATCACTACATTTGGCATTGTCGGCAGGATAAATCACTACATTTGAAGTAGTTTGACAGGATAAATCACTACATTTGGCCTTGTCGGCAGGATAAATCACTACATTTGGCGTAGTCGGCAGGATAAATCACTACATTTGAAGTAGTTTGATAGGATAAATCACTACATTTGGCATTGTCGGCAGGATAAATCACTACATTTGGCGTTGTCGGCAGGATAAATCAATTTACCAAACACTCACATGGAACAACAGGTGTCTTCTGGCCTTCCTATTCAGATTGCTTTTCTCCAGGCAAACAGACAAATGGACTACTGCCACCTAGTGGTGGACTACTGCCACCTAGTGGTGGACTTCTATAAAGATCCTACCTGCAACACGTGATGGACCACTAGGTGGTGATAGGCTACACATAGTAATATAATGTATTTGCTCCCCTGCAGGCGTTGGCTCTATGTAACTACCTGGAGACCAATACTGATGTGATAGATCTGAAAGGAAAGCAGGTTTTGGAACTGGGATCAGGGACAGGATTAGTGTCTATCGTCGCCAGTCTACTGGGTAAGTCTTACTGATTTCATTTGAGTTTTAGACTCTAATCCCATCAGCTGCTGTATCTGGTGATAACTAGTTACAAAAGACATCTTTCTTCTTCTTCTTAAGAAGCTCCTTATGTAATGTGTCCCCAGGTGCCCAGGTGACGGCCACCGACCTCCCAGACGTCCTTAGTAATCTTAGATACAACTTGCTCCGAAACACCAGAGGGCGCTCTAAATATACACCTGAGGTGACAGCTCTGTCCTGGGGTCCTGAGGTGGAACGCACTTACCCACGATCCGTGTATCGCTATGACTACGTTCTGGCGGCTGACGTGGTGTATCACCACGACTTAGAGGAGCTGTTGGTTACCATGAAATACTTCTGTCGTCCAGGAAACACTCTGATCTGGGCCAACAAGGTCCGCCTCAAGACAAACCTGGTATTCACTGAAGACTTCAAAAACACCTTCAACACCACCCTGCTGGCTGAGATGGGAGAGGTTAAGATCTTCAAGGCCACATGTAAAAGGTAGGAATTGTGGAAAGAAGGATGAGGAACTACTGTCGACATCCTGCCGACTGTAACCAAGACTTCCGAGTCTTTTCTTCTTCCTCTGAGAAATGCTTGAAGACAGAAGGCGGCCATCTTGGCTAATGATAATGGACGTTGATGGACTACTGATGTTGTTGTTGATGTTTGATTTCTACTTTCAAATGATCTACTATATATAGTGCTTTATTGTTTACTTTGTTTTTACACACGTACTTAGATAGTTGATATTAATATTAAAATGTATGCACTTTGCTGTCTTGTTTCAGTTCAGTATGGTCAAATAATAATACCAATAATAATAATATTAATAATACCAATAATAATAATAATACCAATATTAATAATACCAATAATAATAATAATACCAATAATAATAATAATACCAATAATAACAATAATAATAATAATACCAATAATAATAATACCAATAATACCAATAATAATAATAATACCAATAATAATAATACCAATAATAATAATAATAATAATAATAATAATAATACCAATAATAATAATAATACCAATATTAATAATACCAATATTAATAATAATAATACAATAATAACAATTATACCAATAATAGTAATAATACCAATAATAATAATAATAATAATAATAATACCAATAATAATAATAATAATAATAATAATAATAATACCAATAATAATAATAATAATAATACCAATAATAATAATATTAATAATACCAATAATAATAATAATACCAATATTAATAATACCAATAATAATAATAATACCAATAATAACAATAATAATAATAATAATACCAATAATACCAATAATAATAATAATACCAATATTAATAATACCAATATTAATACCAATAATAATAATACTAATAATAATAATAATAATAATACCAATAATAATAATAATACCAATAATAATAATAATAATAATAATAATAATACCAATAATAATAATAATAATAATAATAATAATAATAATAATACCAATAATAATAATAATACAAATAATAATAATAATAATAATAATAATAATAATAACAATAATAATAATACCAATCATAATAATAATAATAATAATACCAATAATAATAATGGATATGGTAAGTATGCTGCTGGTGGACCTGAGAAATACATAACACACTCACAATGGGAGACAATTAGTCTTCCAAATCTTTTTATTCAGAATTATTTTCCCATTTGTGACATAATTCCATTACAGTTACTATGATAACAAAATAGTGTGTTGGTATTTTCCATATGTGGCCGAATAAAAATATTGATATAAAATAATACTAAATGTAACCGAGTTAAGAACATACTGTAAACTTACTCTTCACAGCTAGCTTGAAAGGTTAGATTATTTTTTTTAAACGACTAGCTAATTTAACTAGCTAAACAGAAAAAGCTAGGCTAACATTACTTTAAATCACCACGTTACAAGCTAGCCAGCGAACTCTTCAAATAAACATACCAGATATATGACAGAGAGAGATACTGTATATGCTGACCTGGTCAGAAAATCTAAATGTCAAACAACATACTGGTACGTTGGTTGGTCACAGTACAACAATACTACAACAACATACTGGAATGGGGGTTGGTCACAGTACAACAATACTACAACAACATACTGGAATGGGGGTTGGTCACAGTTCAACAATACTACAACAACATACTGGAATGGGGGTTGGTCACAGTACAACAATACTACAACAACATACTGGAATGGGGGTTGGTCACAGTTCAACAATACTACAACAACATACTGGAATGGGGGTTGGTCACAGTACAACAATACTACAACAACATACTGGAATGGGGGTTGGTCACAGTACAACAATACTACAACAACATACTGGAATGGGGGTTGGTCACAGTACAACAATACCACAACAACATACTGGAATGGGGGTTGGTCACAGTACAACAATACCACAACAACATACTGGAATGGGGGTTGGTCACAGTACAACAATACTACAACAACATACTGGAATGGGGGTTGGTCACAGTACAACAATACCACAACAACATACTGGAATGGGGGTTGGTCACAGTACAACAATACCACAACAACATACTGGAATGGGGGTTGGTTACAGTACAACATTACTACAACAACATACTGGAATGGGGGTTGGTCACAGTACAACAATACTACAACAACATACTGGAATGGGGGTTGGTCACAGTACAACATTACTACAACAACATACTGGAATGGGGGTTGGTCACAGTACAACAATACTACAACAACATACTGGAATGGGGGTTGGTCACAGTACAACAATACTACAACAACATACTGGAATGGGGGTTGGTCACAGTACAACAATACCACAACAACATACTGGAATGGGGGTTGGTCACAGTACAACAATACCACAACAACATACTGGAATGGGGGTTGGTCACAGTTCAACAATACTACAACAACATACTGGAATGGGGGTTGGTCACAGTACAACAATACTACAACAACATACTGGAATGGGGGTTGGTCACAGTACAACAATACTACAACAACATACTGGAATGGGGGTTGGTCACAGTACAACAATACCACAACAACATACTGGAATGGGGGTTGGTCACAGTACAACAATACCACAACAACATACTGGAATGGGGGTTGGTCACAGTACAACAATACTACAACAACATACTGGAATGGGGGTTGGTCACAGTACAACAATACCACAACAACATACTGGAATGGGGGTTGGTCACAGTACAACAATACCACAACAACATACTGGAATGGGGGTTGGTTACAGTACAACATTACTACAACAACATACTGGAATGGGGGTTGGTCACAGTACAACAATACTACAACAACATACTGGAATGGGGGTTGGTCACAGTACAACATTACTACAACAACATACTGGAATGGGGGTTGGTCACAGTACAACAATACTACAACAACATACTGGTATGGGGGTTGCCTCCAAGCTGTGCCTCCCCCTGTGGTATGGGGGTTGCCTCCAAGCTGCCATTTGAATCAGTTCACCCAGCAACCTCTGCCCTCTATGATAGGTTAAATCTAGAAATGGCTTGCTATTGGTGACCAAGTCAAAATAATTCTAAAAGGTCACAGTACAACACTACCACAACAGAATCAGACACTGACATCACTCCCTCTCTCTGTGGACCAGCCATTTCCTTTGGCCCTGTCCCCCTCATCAGACCCCCTCATGCCGAGCTATGTAGGGCAGAGGCAGGGGCATACCAAGGACCTCTGACAAAAGGGTTTCAGGCTGGATTAGATTTGGTTTTAACGGTCATATCATAAACCCGAGAGCTGGCGTATTCAGGTCAAATTCTCTTAGCCGGGCCAAACGATGACGAAATCAAAACCGTTCTTGATGGAGGTAAGAGTTAAAATCCCCCATGTATCCTAGTCCATAGTGGCACCTGGTTTATGTGTATTTATAGGTATTCCCCATGTTTATGTATAGGTATTCCCCATGTTTATGTATAGGTATTCACCATGTTTATGTATAGGTATTCACCATGTTTATGTATAGGTATTCACCATGTTTATGTATAGGTATTCACCATGTTTATGTATAGGTATTCACCATGTTTATGTATAGGTATTCCCCATGTTTATGTATAGGTATTCTCCATGTTTATGTATAGGTATTCCCCATGTTTATGTATAGGTATTCACCATGTTTATGTATAGGTATTCCCCATGTTTATGTATAGGTATTCACTATGTTTATGTATATTCACCATGTTTATGTATAGGTATTCACCATGTTTATGTATAGGTATTCCCCATGTTTATGTATAGGTATTCACCATGTTTATGTATAGGTATTCACCATGTTTATATATAGGTATTCCCCATGTTTATGTATATTCACCATGTTTATGTATAGGTATTCCCCATGTTTATGTATAGGTATTCACCATGTTTATGTATAGGTATTCCCCATGTTTATGTATAGGTATTCACTATGTTTATGTATATTCACCATGTTTATGTATAGGTATTCCCCATGTTTATGTATAGGTATTCACCATGTTTATGTATATTCACCATGTTTATGTATAGGTATTCTCCATGTTTATATATAGGTATTCACCATGTTTATGTATAGGTATTCTCCATGTTTATATATAGGTATTCCCCATGTTTATGTATAGGTATTCTCCATGTTTATATATAGGTATTCTCCATGTTTATGTATAGGTATTCCCCATGTTTATGTATAGGTATTCTCCATGTTTATGTATAGGTATTCCCCATGTTTATGTATAGGTATTCTCCATGTTTATGTATAGGTATTCTCCATGTTTATGTATAGGTATTCCCCATGTTTATGTATAGGTATTCCCCATGTTTATGTATAGGTATTCCCCATGTTTATGTATAGGTATTCCCCATGTTTATGTATAGGTATTCCCCATGTTTATGTATAGGTATTCACCATGTTTATGTATAGGTATTCCCCATGTTTATGTATAGGTATTCCCCATGTTTATGTATAGGTATTCTCCATGTTTATGTATAGGTATTCCCCATGTTTATGTATAGGTATTCCCCATGTTTATGTATAGGTATTCCCCATGTTTATGTATAGGTATTCCCCATGTTTATGTATAGGTATTCCCCATGTTTATGTATAGGTATTCTCCATGTTTATGTATAGGTATTCCCCATGTTTATGTATATTCACCATGTTTATGTATAGGTATTCCCCATGTTTATGTATAGGTATTCCCCATGTTTATGTATAGGTATTCCCCATGTTTATGTATAGGTATTCCCCATGTTTATGTATATTCACCATGTTTATGTATAGGTATTCCCCATGTTTATGTATAGGTATTCCCCATGTTTATGTATAGGTATTCCCATGTTTATGTATATTCACCATGTTTATGTATAGGTATTCCCCATGTTTATGTATAGGTATTCCCCATGTTTATGTATATTCACCATGTTTATGTATAGGTATTCTCCATGTTTATGTATAGGTATTCCCCATGTTTATGTATAGGTATTCCCCATGTTTATGTATAGGTATTCTCCATGTTTATGTATAGGTATTCCCCATGTTTATGTATAGGTATTCCCCATGTTTATGTATAGGTATTCTCCATGTTTATGTATAGGTATTCCCCATGTTTATGTATATTCTCCATGTTTATGTATAGGTATTCACCATGTTTATGTATAGGTATTCACCATGTTTATGTATAGGTATTCTCCATGTTTATATATAGGTATTCACCATGTTTATGTATAGGTATTCTCCATGTTTATGTATAGGTATTCCCCATGTTTATATATAGGTATTCCCCATGTTTATGTATAGGTATTCACCATGTTTATGTATAGGTATTCACCATGTTTATGTATAGGTATTCTCCATGTTTATGTATAGGTATTCACCATGTTTATGTATAGGTATTCCCCATGTTTATGTATAGGTATTCCCCATGTTTATGTATAGGTATTCCCCATGTTTATGTATAGGTATTCCCCATGTTTATGTATAGGTATTCTCCATGTTTATGTATAGGTATTCCCCATGTTTATGTATAGGTATTCACCATGTTTATGTATAGGTATTCTCCATGTTTATGTATAGGTATTCCCCATGTTTATGTATAGGTATTCCCCATTTTTATGTATAGGTATTCACCATGTTTATGTATAGGTATTCACCATGTTTATGTATAGGTATTCCCCATGTTTATGTATAGGTATTCCCCATGTTTATGTATAGGTATTCCCCATGTTTATGTATAGGTATTCCCCATGTTTATGTATATTCACCATGTTTATGTATAGGTATTCTCCATGTTTATGTATAGGTATTCACCATGTTTATGTATAGGTATTCCCCATGTTTATGTATAGGTATTCCCCATGTTTATATATAGGTATTCACCATGTTTATGTATAGGTATTCTCCATGTTTATGTATAGGTATTCCCCATGTTTATGTATAGGTATTCTCCATGTTTATGTATAGGTATTCCCCATGTTTATGTATATTCTCCATGTTTATGTATAGGTATTCACCATGTTTATGTATAGGTATTCACCATGTTTATGTATAGGTATTCTCCATGTTTATATATAGGTATTCACCATGTTTATGTATAGGTATTCTCCATGTTTATGTATAGGTATTCCCCATGTTTATATATAGGTATTCCCCATGTTTATGTATAGGTATTCACCATGTTTATGTATAGGTATTCACCATGTTTATGTATAGGTATTCTCCATGTTTATGTATAGGTATTCACCATGTTTATGTATAGGTATTCCCCATGTTTATGTATAGGTATTCCCCATGTTTATGTATAGGTATTCCCCATGTTTATGTATAGGTATTCCCCATGTTTATGTATAGGTATTCTCCATGTTTATGTATAGGTATTCCCCATGTTTATGTATAGGTATTCACCATGTTTATGTATAGGTATTCTCCATGTTTATGTATAGGTATTCCCCATGTTTATGTATAGGTATTCCCCATGTTTATGTATAGGTATTCACCATGTTTATGTATAGGTATTCACCATGTTTATGTATAGGTATTCACTATGTTTATGTATAGGTATTCCCCATGTTTATGTATAGGTATTCACCATGTTTATGTATAGGTATTCACCATGTTTATGTATAGGTATTCTCCATGTTTATGTATAGGTATTCACCATGTTTATGTATAGGTATTCCCCATGTTTATGTATATTTCATTATGTATGTATAGGTATTCCCCATGTTTATGTATAGGTATTCTCCATGTTTATGTATAGGTATTCCCCATGTTTATGTATAGGTATTCCCCATGTTTATGTATAGGTATTCACCATGTTTATGTATAGGTATTCCCCATGTTTATGTATAGGTATTCCCCATGTTTATGTATAGGTATTCACCATGTTTATGTATAGGTATTCACCATGTTTATGTATAGGTATTCACCATGTTTATGTATAGGTATTCACCATGTTTATGTAATAATAATAATAATAATATATGCCATTTAGCTGACGCTTTTATCCAAAGCGACTTACAGTCATGTGTGCATACATTCTATCATGGGGACGTGTTGAGATCATGGGGATGTGTTGAGGTCATGGGGATGTGTTGAGGTCATGGGGACGTGTTGAGATCAAGGGGATGTGTTGAGGTCAAGGGGATGTGTTGAGGTCAAGGGGATGTGTTGAGGTCAAGGGGATGTGTTGAGGTCAAGGGGATGTGTTGAGGTCAAGGGGATGTGTTGAGGTCATGGGGACGTGTTGAGGTCATGGGGACGTGTTGAGGTCAAGGGGACGTGTTGAGATCAAGGGGACGTGTTGAGGTCAAGGGGACGTGTTGAGGTCATGGGGACGTGTTGAGGTCAAGGGGACGTGTTGAGGTCATGGGGACGTGTTGAGGCAACATGACTTAAACCATCAACGGTTGCAGTCCAGACAGAACAAGTAGGACATCAGAAATCCTCCAACCAGAATGGAGAACCTGGACATTTGACAGCCCTAAACCTATCCAACCCTTTCAGTGTGTAGTTGTTTCTGGACTGGGCCGGAGACATCAGGAACCAGAGAACGGAGGGGTGAAGGGAGGAGAGGCACGTCCATATTATCAGTCCAGTTTGGTTTCCTTCCAGGAGGGGGGGTGGGAGGGAGGGAGAGAAGAGGGGGGGTAGGAGAGAAGAGGGGGTGGGGGAGCTACGGACGGTTGGTAGGTCTTAGCTCCCGTAGTGCATAGTGTTGCTAGGCATCGCCATGGGAGACGACATGGAGATGGAAGGCCCGCCCATGGTGAACTGGCTGTTGTTGATTGGGTATTGAGGACTGTTGCCGGGCCCCGATTGTCCAGTTGTCACTCCAAGAGGGATGAGATTGTTGTGAGACACGGTGGAGCCTCCGCCACCGATGACCGTACTGAGGTCATACACGGCAGGCATCCCTCCCTGGTTCATGTTGTAGACTCCTCCATTGCTCCACATGTTCTCTGAGGGGGAGGAGTAGTGAGAGCCTGGGGGCGGGGCTGACGTGCTGCCTGTGTACCTGAAGAATGGGTTCTTGAGATCCAGCAGGTTGCTAGACTTGCTTCCTGTCTGGTCCACCTGGGCCACCATACTGATGTCATAGCTCTGTCTCTTGTTAGCGATGAGTGTTGCAGTGCCAGACAGGGTGTCTCCTGCCTTGGTGAAGAGAGGGGACTGGAGCAGACAGCGGACCTGGTACCAGTGGGTCAGAGGCTCCGTAGGAGAGGTGGAGAGCCACACTGTTACCGCTGAGCCGATGAAAGCCACGTCAAACCAGAAGGCCAGACCATGGACCAGACCTGATGTCATCATGTGGAACTTAAAGGGAATCTCCATCCTGTGCAGATCCCCCTCTTTCGCGTCCAGGAAGTTGACAGTGTATTTGACAGACTTGGACATGAGGATACGGATATCAAAGGTGTCCACAATGGGTTGTCTGAAGTACTCGTCTACTGCAGCTTCTCTCAGCGATGACAGATCAACACCATGGAACGATGGCTGATACCAGAAGTTGGCCTTGGTGAACTGTTCCATGTATAACTGTTCATCTGTGAAGGGAGCCAGGTGGACGTCACCTAGAGTGGGGAACATGTTACCGTTGGGTTTGAGGAACTTCTTGGCATGTATGTATATTCACCATGTTTATGTATAGGTATTCCCCATGTTTATGTATAGGTATTCCCCATGTTTATGTATAGGTATTCACCATGTTTATGTATAGGTATTCCCCATGTTTATATATAGGTATTCCCCATGTTTATGTATAGGTATTCTCCATGTTTATGTATAGGTATTCCCCATGTTTATGTATAGGTATTCCCCATGTTTATGTATATTCACCATGTTTATGTATAGGTATTCTCCATGTTTATGTATATTCACCATGTTTATGTATAGGTATTCACCATGTTTATGTATAGGTATTCTCCATGTTTATGTATAGGTATTCTCCATGTTTATGTATAGGTATTCACCATGTTTATGTATAGGTATTCTCCATGTTTATGTATAGGTATTCCCCATGTTTATGTATAGGTATTCACCATGTTTATGTATAGGTATTCACCATGTTTATGTATAGGTATTCTCCATGTTTATGTATAGGTATTCCCCATGTTTATGTATAGGTATTCCCCATGTTTATGTATAGGTATTCCATGTATAGGTATTCACCATGTTTATGTATAGGTATTCCCATGTTTATGTATAGGTATTCACCATGTTTATGTATAGGTATTCACCATGTTTATGTATATGGTATTCTCCATGTTTATGTATAGGTATTCACCATGTTTATGTATAGGTATTCTCCATGTTTATGTATAGGTATTCCCCATGTTTATGTATAGGTATTCCCCATGTTTATGTATAGGTATTCCCCATGTTTATGTATAGGTATTCCCCATGTTTATATATAGGTATTCTCCATGTTTATGTTTATGTTTATGTATAGGTATTCCCCATGTTTATGTATAGGTATTCCCCATGTTTATGTATAGGTATTCCCCATGTTTATGTATAGGTATTCACCATGTTTATGTATAGGTATTCTCCATGTTTATATATAGGTATTCCCATGTTTATGTATAGGTATTCACCATGTTTATGTATAGGTATTCCCCATGTTTATGTATAGTTTATGTATTCACCATGTTTATGTATAGGTATTCCCCATGTTTATGTATAGGTATTCTCCATGTTTATGTATAGGTATTCCCCATGTTTATGTATAGGTATTCATGTTTATGTATAGGTATTCCCATGTTTATGTATAGGTATTCCCCATGTTTATGTATAGGTATTCCCCATGTTTATGTATAGGTATTCCCCATGTTTATGTATAGGTATTCCCCATGTTTATGTATAGGTATTCCCATGTTTATGTATAGGTATTCCCCATGTTTATAGGTATTCACCATGTTTATGTATATTCCCCATGTTTATGTATAGGTATTCTCCATGTTTATGTATAGGTATTCCCCATGTTTATGTATAGGTATTCCCCATGTTTATGTATAGGTATTCCCCATGTTTATGTATAGGTATTCCCCATGTTTATGTATAGGTATTCCCCATGTTTATGTATAGGTATTCCCATGTTTATGTATAGGTATTCCCCATGTTTATGTATAGGTATTCACCATGTTTATGTATAGGTATTCCCCATGTTTATGTATAGGTATTCCCCATGTTTATGTATAGGTATTCCCCATGTTTATGTATAGGTATTCCCCATGTTTATGTATAGGTATTCCCCATGTTTATGTATAGGTATTCCCATGTTTATGTATGTATAGTTTATGTATTCACCATGTTTATGTATAGGTATTCCCCATGTTTATGTATAGGTATTCCCCCCCATGTTTATGTATAGGTATTCACCATGTTTATGTATATTCCCCATGTTTATGTATAGGTATCCCCATGTTTATGTATAGGTATTCCCCATGTTTATGTTTATGTATAGGTATTCCCCATGTTTATGTATAGGTATTCTCCATGTTTATGTATAGGTATTCACCATGTTTATGTATAGGTATTCCCCATGTTTATGTATAGGTATTCCCCATGTTTATATATAGGTATTCACCATGTTTATGTATAGGTATTCTCCATGTTTATGTATAGGTATTCCCCATGTTTATGTATAGGTATTCTCCATGTTTATGTATAGGTATTCCCCATGTTTATGTATATTCTCCATGTTTATGTATAGGTATTCACCATGTTTATGTATAGGTATTCACCATGTTTATGTATAGGTATTCTCCATGTTTATATATAGGTATTCACCATGTTTATGTATAGGTATTCTCCATGTTTATGTATAGGTATTCCCCATGTTTATATATAGGTATTCCCCATGTTTATGTATAGGTATTCCCCATGTTTATATATAGGTATTCTCCATGTTTATGTATATTCACCATGTTTATGTATAGGTATTCCCCATGTTTATGTAT
Source organism: Oncorhynchus keta (assembly GCF_023373465.1). NCBI lineage: Eukaryota > Metazoa > Chordata > Actinopteri > Salmoniformes > Salmonidae > Oncorhynchus > Oncorhynchus keta. Next base: position 139,119 of record NW_026291000.1, on the reverse strand, counting down.
AGGTATTCCCCATGTTTATGTATAGGTATTCCCCATGTTTATGTATAGGTATTCCCATGTTTATGTATAGGTATTCCCCATGTTTATGTATAGGTATTCCCCATGTTTATATATAGGTATTCCCCATGTTTATGTATAGGTATTCACCATGTTTATGTATAGGTATTCCCCATGTTTATGTATAGGTATTCCCCATGTTTATGTATAGGTATTCCCCATGTTTATGTATAGGTATTCACCATGTTTATGTATAGGTATTCACCATGTTTATGTATAGGTATTCCCCATGTTTATGTATAGGTATTCCCCATGTTTATGTATAGGTATTCCCCATGTTTATGTATATTCACCATGTTTATGTATAGGTATTCCCCATGTTTATGTATAGGTATTCACCATGTTTATGTATAGGTATTCCCCATGTTTATATATAGGTATTCACCATGTTTATGTATAGGTATTCCCCATGTTTATGTATATTCACCATGTTTATGTATAGGTATTCCCCATGTTTATGTATAGGTATTCACCATGTTTATGTATAGGTATTCACCATGTTTATGTATAGGTATTCCCCATGTTTATGTATATTCACCATGTTTATGTATAGGTATTCTCCATGTTTATGTATAGGTATTCCCCATGTTTATGTATAGGTATTCCCCATGTTTATATATAGGTATTCTCCATGTTTATGTATAGGTATTCCCCATGTTTATGTATAGGTATTCACCATGTTTATGTATAGGTATTCTCCATGTTTATGTATAGGTATTCCCCATGTTTATGTATAGGTATTCTCCATGTTTATGTATAGGTATTCCCCATGTTTATGTATAGGTATTCACCATGTTTATGTATAGGTATTCTCCATGTTTATGTATAGGTATTCCCCATGTTTATGTATAGGTATTCCCCATTTTTATGTATAGGTATTCACCATGTTTATGTATAGGTATTCACCATGTTTATGTATAGGTATTCCCCATGTTTATGTATAGGTATTCCCCATGTTTATGTATAGGTATTCCCCATGTTTATGTATATTCACCATGTTTATGTATAGGTATTCCCCATGTTTATGTATAGGTATTCACCATGTTTATGTATAGGTATTCCCCATGTTTATATATAGGTATTCACCATGTTTATGTATAGGTATTCCCCATGTTTATGTATAGGTATTCCCCATGTTTATGTATAGGTATTCCCCATGTTTATGTATAGGTATTCCCCATATTTATGTAAAGGTATTCACCATGTTTATGTATAGGTATTCCCCATGTTTATGTATAGGTATTCCCCATGTTTATGTATAGGTATTCACCATGTTTATGTATAGGTATTCCCCATGTTTATGTATAGGTATTCCCCATGTTTATGTATATTCACCATGTTTATGTATAGGTATTCCCCATGTTTATGTATAGGTATTCACCATGTTTATGTATAGGTATTCACCATGTTTATGTATAGGTATTCCCCATGTTTATGTATATTCACCATGTTTATGTATAGGTATTCTCCATGTTTATGTATAGGTATTCCCCATGTTTATGTATAGGTATTCCCCATGTTTATATATAGGTATTCTCCATGTTTATGTATAGGTATTCCCCATGTTTATGTATAGGTATTCACCATGTTTATGTATAGGTATTCTCCATGTTTATGTATAGGTATTCCCCATGTTTATGTATAGGTATTCCCCATGTTTATGTATAGGTATTCACCATGTTTATGTATAGGTATTCACCATGTTTATGTATAGGTATTCCCCATGTTTATGTATAGGTATTCCCCATGTTTATGTATAGGTATTCCCCATGTTTATGTATATTCACTATGTTTATGTATAGGTATTCCCCATGTTTATGTATAGGTATTCACCATGTTTATGTATAGGTATTCACCATGTTTATGTATAGGTATTCCCCATGTTTATGTATATTCACCATGTTTATGTATAGGTATTCCCCATGTTTATGTATAGGTATTCCCCATGTTTATGTATATTCACCATGTTTATGTATAGGTATTCCCCATGTTTATGTATAGGTATTCACCATGTTTATGTATAGGTATTCACCATGTTTATGTATAGGTATTCCCCATGTTTATGTATATTCACCATGTTTATGTATAGGTATTCTCCATGTTTATGTATAGGTATTCCCCATGTTTATGTATAGGTATTCCCCATGTTTATATATAGGTATTCTCCATGTTTATGTATAGGTATTCCCCATGTTTATGTATAGGTATTCACCATGTTTATGTATAGGTATTCTCCATGTTTATGTATAGGTATTCCCCATGTTTATGTATAGGTATTCCCCATGTTTATGTATAGGTATTCACCATGTTTATGTATAGGTATTCACCATGTTTATGTATAGGTATTCCCCATGTTTATGTATAGGTATTCCCCATGTTTATGTATAGGTATTCCCCATGTTTATGTATATTCACTATGTTTATGTATAGGTATTCCCCATGTTTATGTATAGGTATTCACCATGTTTATGTATAGGTATTCACCATGTTTATGTATAGGTATTCCCCATGTTTATGTATATTCACCATGTTTATGTATAGGTATTCTCCATGTTTATGTATAGGTATTCCCCATGTTTATGTATAGGTATTCCCCATGTTTATATATAGGTATTCTCCATGTTTATGTATAGGTATTCCCCATGTTTATGTATAGGTATTCACCATGTTTATGTATAGGTATTCTCCATGTTTATGTATATTCACCATGTTTATGTATAGGTATTCTCCATGTTTATGTATAGGTATTCCCCATGTTTATGTATAGGTATTCCCCATGTTTATATATAGGTATTCCCCATGTTTATGTATAGGTATTCCCCATGTTTATGTATAGGTATTCCCCATGTTTATATATAGGTATTCTCCATGTTTATGTATATTCCCCATGTTTATGTATAGGTATTCCCCATGTTTATGTATAGGTATTCCCCATGTTTATGTATAGGTATTCCCCATGTTTATGTATAGGTATTCCCCATGTTTATGTATAGGTATTCACCATGTTTATGTATAGGTATTCACCATGTTTATGTATAGGTATTCCCCATGTTTATGTATAGGTATTCACCATGTTTATGTATAGGTATTCCCCATGTTTATGTATAGGTATTCTCCATGTTTATGTATAGGTATTCCCCATGTTTATATATAGGTATTCACCATGTTTATGTATAGGTATTCCCCATGTTTATGTATAGGTATTCACCATGTTTATGTATAGGTATTCCCCATGTTTATGTATATTCCCCATGTTTATGTATAGGTATTCCCCATGTTTATATATAGGTATTCACCATGTTTATGTATAGGTATTCACCATGTTTATGTATAGGTATTCCCCATGTTTATGTATAGGTATTCCCCATGTTTATGTATAGGTATTCCCCATGTTTATGTATATTCACTATGTTTATGTATAGGTATTCCCCATGTTTATGTATAGGTATTCACCATGTTTATGTATAGGTATTCACCATGTTTATGTATAGGTATTCCCCATGTTTATGTATATTCACCATGTTTATGTATAGGTATTCTCCATGTTTATGTATAGGTATTCCCCATGTTTATGTATAGGTATTCCCCATGTTTATATATAGGTATTCTCCATGTTTATGTATAGGTATTCCCCATGTTTATGTATAGGTATTCACCATGTTTATGTATAGGTATTCTCCATGTTTATGTATATTCACCATGTTTATGTATAGGTATTCTCCATGTTTATGTATAGGTATTCCCCATGTTTATGTATAGGTATTCCCCATGTTTATATATAGGTATTCCCCATGTTTATGTATAGGTATTCCCCATGTTTATGTATAGGTATTCCCCATGTTTATATATAGGTATTCTCCATGTTTATGTATATTCCCCATGTTTATGTATAGGTATTCCCCATGTTTATGTATAGGTATTCCCCATGTTTATGTATAGGTATTCCCCATGTTTATGTATAGGTATTCCCCATGTTTATGTATAGGTATTCACCATGTTTATGTATAGGTATTCACCATGTTTATGTATAGGTATTCCCCATGTTTATGTATAGGTATTCACCATGTTTATGTATAGGTATTCCCCATGTTTATGTATAGGTATTCTCCATGTTTATGTATAGGTATTCCCCATGTTTATATATAGGTATTCACCATGTTTATGTATAGGTATTCCCCATGTTTATGTATAGGTATTCACCATGTTTATGTATAGGTATTCCCCATGTTTATGTATATTCCCCATGTTTATGTATAGGTATTCCCCATGTTTATATATAGGTATTCACCATGTTTATGTATAGGTATTCACCATGTTTATGTATAGGTGTTCCCCATGTTTATGTATAGGTATTCCCCATGTTTATGTATAGGTATTCCCCATGTTTATGTATAGGTATTCACCATGTTTATGTATAGGTATTCACCATGTTTATGTATATTCACCATGTTTATGTATAGGTATTCTCCATGTTTATATATAGGTATTCCCCATGTTTATGTATAGGTATTCTCCATGTTTATATATAGGTATTCACCATGTTTATGTATAGGTATTCACCATGTTTATGTATATTCACCATGTTTATGTATAGGTATTCTCCATGTTTATATATAGGTATTCCCCATGTTTATGTATAGGTATTCTCCATGTTTATATATAGGTATTCTCCATGTTTATGTATAGGTGTTCCCCATGTTTATGTATAGGTATTCCCCATGTTTATGTATAGGTATTCCCCATGTTTATGTATAGGTATTCCCCATGTTTATGTATAGGTATTCCCCATGTTTATGTATAGGTATTCTCCATGTTTATGTATAAGTATTCCCCATGTTTATGTATATTCACCATGTTTATGTATAGGTATTCCCCATGTTTATGTATAGGTATTCTCCATGTTTATGTATATTCACCATGTTTATGTATAGGTATTCCCCATGTTTATGTATAGGTATTCCCCATGTTTATGTATATTCACCATGTTTATGTATAGGTATTCTCCATGTTTATGTATAGGTATTCACCATGTTTATGTATAGGTATTCCCCATGTTTATGTATAGGTATTCACCATGTTTATGTATAGGTATTCCCCATGTTTATATATAGGTATTCACCATGTTTATGTAAAGGTATTCTCCATGTTTATGTATAGGTATTCCCCATGTTTATGTATAGGTATTCCCCATGTTTATGTATAGGTATTCCCCATGTTTATGTATAGGTATTCCCCATGTTTATGTATAGGTATTCTCCATGTTTATGTATAGGTATTCTCCATGTTTATGTATAGGTATTCCCCATGTTTATGTATATTCTCCATGTTTATGTATAGGTATTCACCATGTTTATGTATAGGTATTCACCATGTTTATGTATAGGTATTCTCCATGTTTATATATAGGTATTCACCATGTTTATGTATAGGTATTCTCCATGTTTATGTATAGGTATTCCCCATGTTTATGTATAGGTATTCACCATGTTTATGTATAGGTATTCCCCATGTTTATGTATAGGTATTCCCATGTTTATGTATATTCACCATGTTTATGTATAGGTATTCCCATGTTTATGTATAGGTATTCCCCATGTTTATGTATAGGTATTCCCCATGTTTATGTATAGGTATTCCCCATGTTTATGTATAGGTATTCACCATGTTTATGTATAGGTATTCCCATGTTTATGTATAGGTATTCCCCATGTTTATGTATAGGTATTCCCCATGTTTATGTATAGGTATTCCCCATGTTTATGTATAGGTATTCCCCATGTTTATGTATAGGTATTCACCATGTTTATGTATAGGTATTCCCCATGTTTATGTATAGGTATTCACCATGTTTATGTATAGGTATTCCCCATGTTTATGTATAGGTATTCTCCATGTTTATGTATAGGTATTCCCCATGTTTATATATAGGTATTCACCATGTTTATGTATAGGTATTCCCCATGTTTATGTATAGGTATTCCCCATGTTTATGTATAGGTATTCACCATGTTTATGTATAGGTATTCACCATGTTTATGTATAGGTATTCCCCATGTTTATGTATAGGTATTCTCCATGTTTATGTATAGGTATTCCCCATGTTTATGTATAGGTATTCTCCATGTTTATGTATAGGTATTCCCCATGTTTATGTATAGGTATTCACCATGTTTATGTATAGGTATTCCCCATGTTTATGTATAGGTATTCACCATGTTTATGTATAGGTATTCACCATGTTTATGTATAGGTATTCACCATGTTTATGTATAGGTATTCACCATGTTTATGTATAGGTATTCCCCATGTTTATGTATAGGTATTCCCCATGTTTATGTATAGGTATTCCCCATGTTTATGTATAGGTATTCCCCATGTTTATGTATAGGTATTCCCCATGTTTATGTATAGGTATTCCCCATGTTTATGTATAGGTATTCCCCATGTTTATGTATAGGTATTCCCCATGTTTATGTATAGGTATTCCCCATGTTTATGTATAGGTATTCACCATGTTTATGTATAGGTATTCCCCATGTTTATGTATAGGTATTCCCCATGTTTATGTATAGGTATTCCCCATGTTTATGTATAGGTATTCACCATGTTTATGTATAGGTATTCCCCATGTTTATGTATAGGTATTCCCCATGTTTATGTATATTCACCATGTTTATGTATAGGTATTCCCCATGTTTATGTATAGGTATTCCCCATGTTTATGTATAGGTATTCCCCATGTTTATGTATAGGTATTCCCCATGTTTATGTATAGGTATTCCCCATGTTTATGTATAGGTATTCCCCATGTTTATATATAGGTATTCCCCATGTTTATGTATAGGTATTCACCATGTTTATGTATAGGTATTCACCATGTTTATGTATAGGTATTCCCCATGTTTATGTATAGGTATTCACCATGTTTATGTATAGGTATTCACCATGTTTATGTATAGGTATTCCCCATGTTTATATATAGGTATTCCCCATGTTTATGTATAGGTATTCCCCATGTTTATGTATAGGTATTCACCATGTTTATGTATATTCACCATGTTTATGTATAGGTATTCCCCATGTTTATGTATAGGTATTCCCCATGTTTATATATAGGTATTCCCCATGTTTATATATAGGTATTCACCATGTTTATGTATAGGTATTCACCATGTTTATGTATATTCACCATGTTTATGTATAGGTATTCCCCATGTTTATGTATAGGTATTCCCCATGTTTATATATAGGTATTCCCCATGTTTATAAATAGGTATTCACCATGTTTATGTATAGGTATTCCCCATGTTTATGTATAGGTATTCACCATGTTTATGTATACGTATTCACCATGTTTATATATAGGTATTCCCCATGTTTATATATAGGTATTCACCATGTTTATGTATAGGTATTCCCCATGTTTATGTATAGGTATTCCCCATGTTTATGTATAGGTATTCACCATGTTTATGTATAGGTATTCCCATGTTTATGTATAGGTATTCCCCATGTTTATGTATAGGTATTCACCATGTTTATGTATAGGTATTCATCATGTTTATGTATAGGTATTCCCCATGTTTATGTATAGGTATTCCCCATGTTTATGTATAGGTATTCCCATGTTTATGTATAGGTATTCCCCATGTTTATGTATAGGTATTCCCCATGTTTATGTATAGGTATTCACCATGTTTATGTATAGGTATTCCCCATGTTTATGTATAGGTATTCCCCATGTTTATGTATAGGTATTCCCCATGTTTATGTATAGGTATTCCCATGTTTATGTATAGGTATTCCCCATGTTTATGTATAGGTATTCCCCATGTTTATGTATAGGTATTCCCCATGTTTATGTATAGGTATTCCCCATGTTTATGTATAGGTATTCCCCATGTTTATGTATAGGTATTCCCCATGTTTATGTATAGGTATTCCCCATGTTTATGTATAGGTATTCCCATGTTTATGTATAGGTATTCACCATGTTTATGTATAGGTATTCCCCATGTTTATGTATAGGTATTCACCATGTTTATGTATAGGTATTCCCATGTTTATGTATAGGTATTCTCCATGTTTATGTATAGGTATTCCCATGTTTATGTATAGGTATTCCCATGTTTATGTATAGGTATTCCCATGTTTATGTATATAGGTATTCCCCATGTTTATGTATAGGTATTCTCCATGTTTATGTATAGGTATTCCCCATGTTTATGTATAGGTATTCTCCCATGTTTATGTATAGGTATTCCCATGTTTATGTATAGGTATTCACCATGTTTATGTATAGGTATTCACCATGTTTATGTATAGGTATTCCCCATGTTTATGTATAGGTATTCTCCATGTTTATGTATAGGTATTCCCATGTTTATGTATAGGTATTCACATGTTTATGTATAGGTATTCCCATGTTTATGTATAGGTATTCACCATGTTTATGTATAGGTATTCCCCATGTTTATGTATAGGTATTCACCATGTTTATGTATAGGTATTCCCCATGTTTATGTATAGGTATTCCCCATGTTTATGTATAGGTATTCTCCATGTTTATGTATAGGTATTCCCCATGTTTATGTATAGGTATTCTCCATGTTTATGTATAGGTATTCCCCATGTTTATGTATAGGTATTCCCCATGTTTATGTATAGGTATTCTCCATGTTTATGTATAGGTATTCCCCATGTTTATGTATAGGTATTCTCCATGTTTATGTATAGGTATTCCCCATGTTTATGTATAGGTATTCACCATGTTTATGTATAGGTATTCACCATGTTTATGTATAGGTATTCTCCATGTTTATGTATAGGTATTCCCCATGTTTATGTATAGGTATTCTCCATGTTTATGTATAGGTATTCCCCATGTTTATGTATAGGTATTCACCATGTTTATGTATAGGTATTCCCCATGTTTATGTATAGGTATTCCCCATGTTTATGTATAGGTATTCCCCATGTTTATGTATAGGTATTCTCCATGTTTATGTATAGGTATTCTCCATGTTTATGTATAGGTATTCCCCATGTTTATGTATAGGTATTCCCCATGTTTATGTATAGGTATTCCCATGTTTATGTATAGGTATTCCCATGTTTATGTATAGGTATTCCCATGTTTATGTATAGGTATTCCCATGTTTATGTATAGGTATTCCCCATGTTTATGTATAGGTATTCCCATGTTTATGTATAGGTATTCACCATGTTTATGTATAGGTATTCCCCATGTTTATGTATAGGTATTCCCCATGTTTATGTATAGGTATTCCCCATGTTTATGTATAGGTATTCCCCATGTTTATGTATAGGTATTCCCCATGTTTATGTATAGGTATTCACCATGTTTATGTATAGGTATTCCCCATGTTTATGTATAGGTATTCCCCATGTTTATGTATAGGTATTCCCCATGTTTATGTATAGGTATTCCCCATGTTTATGTATAGGTATTCCCATGTTTATGTATAGGTATTCCCATGTTTATGTATAGGTATTCCCCATGTTTATGTATAGGTATTCCCATGTTTATGTATAGGTATTCCCATGTTTATGTATAGGTATTCCCCATGTTTATGTATAGGTATTCACCATGTTTATGTTTATGTATAGGTATTCACCATGTTTATGTATAGGTATTCACCATGTTTATGTATAGGTATTCCCCATGTTTATGTATAGGTATTCCCATGTTTATGTATAGGTATTCACCATGTTTATGTATAGGTATTCCCCATGTTTATGTATAGGTATTCCCCATGTTTATGTATAGGTATTCCCCATGTTTATGTATAGGTATTCACCATGTTTATGTATAGGTATTCCCCATGTTTATGTATAGGTATTCACCATGTTTATGTATAGGTATTCACCATGTTTATGTATAGGTATTCCCCATGTTTATGTATTCCCATGTTTATGTATAGGTATTCCCCATGTTTATGTATAGGTATTCACCATGTTTATGTATAGGTATTCACCATGTTTATGTATAGGTATTCACCATGTTTATGTATAGGTATTCCCCATGTTTATGTATAGGTATTCATTCCCATGTTTATGTATAGGTATTCACCATGTTTATGTATAGGTATTCACCATGTTTATGTATAGGTATTCACCATGTTTATGTATAGGTATTCCCCATGTTTATGTATAGGTATTCCCCATGTTTATGTATAGGTATTCCCCATGTTTATGTATAGGTATTCCCCATGTTTATGTATAGGTATTCCCCATGTTTATGTATAGGTATTCACCATGTTTATGTATAGGTATTCCCATGTTTATGTATAGGTATTCCCCATGTTTATGCATAGGTATTCATGTTTATGTATAGGTATTCCCCATGTTTATGTATAGGTATTCTCCATGTTTATGTATAGGTATTCACCATGTTTATGTATAGGTATTCCCCATGTTTATGTATAGGTATTCCCCATGTTTATGTATAGGTATTCTCCATGTTTATGTATAGGTATTCACCATGTTTATGTATAGGTATTCCCCATGTTTATGTATAGGTATTCCCCATGTTTATGTATAGGTATTCCCCATGTTTATGTATAGGTATTCCCCATGTTTATGTATAGGTATTCACCATGTTTATGTATAGGTATTCCCCATGTTTATGTATAGGTATTCCCCATGTTTATGTATAGGTATTCCCCATGTTTATGTATAGGTATTCCCCATGTTTATGTATAGGTATTCCCCATGTTTATGTATAGGTATTCCCCATGTTTATGTATAGGTATTCCCCATGTTTATGTATAGGTATTCCCCATGTTTATGTATAGGTATTCCCCATGTTTATGTATAGGTATTCCCCATGTTTATGTATAGGTATTCCCCATGTTTATATATAGGTATTCCCCATGTTTATGTATAGGTATTCACCATGTTTATGTATAGGTATTCCCCATGTTTATGTATAGGTATTCCCCATGTTTATGTATAGGTATTCACCATGTTTATGTATAGGTATTCTCCATGTTTATGTATAGGTGTTCCCCATGTTTATGTATAGGTATTCTCCATGTTTATGTATAGGTATTCACCATGTTTATGTATATTCTCCATGTTTATGTATAGGTATTCACCATGTTTATGTATAGGTATTCCCCATGTTTATGTATAGGTATTCTCCATGTTTATGTATAGGTATTCCCCATGTTTATGTATATTCTCCATGTTTATGTATAGGTATTCACCATGTTTATGTATAGGTATTCCCATGTTTATGTATAGGTATTCCCCATGTTTATGTATAGGTATTCTCCATGTTTATGTATAGGTATTCACCATGTTTATGTATAGGTATTCCATGTTTATGTATAGGTATTCCCCCCCATGTTTATGTATAGGTATTCCCCATGTTTATGTATAGGTATTCTCCATGTTTATGTATAGGTATTCCCCATGTTTATGTATAGGTATTCCCCATGTTTATGTATAGGTATTCCCCATGTTTATGTATAGGTATTCCCCATGTTTATGTATAGGTATTCTCCATGTTTATGTATAGGTATTCCCATGTTTATGTATAGGTATTCCCATGTTTATGTATAGGTATTCCCCATGTTTATGTATAGGTATTCACCATGTTTATGTATAGGTATTCCCCATGTTTATGTATAGGTATTCTCCATGTTTATGTATAGGTATTCCCCATGTTTATGTATAGGTATTCTCCATGTTTATGTATAGGTATTCCCCATGTTTATGTATAGGTATTCACCATGTTTATGTATAGGTATTCCCCATGTTTATGTATAGGTATTCCCCATGTTTATGTATAGGTATTCCCCATGTTTATGTATAGGTATTCTCCATGTTTATGTATAGGTATTCTCCATGTTTATGTATAGGTATTCCCCATGTTTATGTATAGGTGTTCCCCATGTTTATGTATAGGTATTCTCCATGTTTATGTATAGGTATTCACCATGTTTATGTATAGGTATTCCCCATGTTTATGTATAGGTATTCCCCATGTTTATGTATAGGTATTCCCCATGTTTATGTATAGGTATTCCCCATGTTTATGTATAGGTATTCACCATGTTTATGTATAGGTATTCCCCATGTTTATGTATAGGTATTCTCCATGTTTATGTATAGGTATTCCCCATGTTTATGTATAGGTATTCCCCATGTTTATGTATAGGTATTCCCCATGTTTATGTATAGGTATTCACCATGTTTATGTATAGGTATTCCCCATGTTTATGTATAGGTATTCCCCATGTTTATGTATAGGTATTCCCCATGTTTATGTATAGGTATTCCCCATGTTTATGTATAGGTATTCACCATGTTTATGTATAGGTATTCACCATGTTTATGTATAGGTATTCCCCATGTTTATGTATAGGTATTCCCCATGTTTATGTATAGGTATTCACCATGTTTATGTATAGGTATTCCCCATGTTTATGTATAGGTATTCCCATGTTTATGTATAGGTATTCACCATGTTTATGTATAGGTATTCACCATGTTTATGTATAGGTATTCCCCATGTTTATGTATAGGTATTCCCATGTTTATGTATAGGTATTCCCCATGTTTATGTATAGGTATTCCCCATGTTTATGTATAGGTATTCCCCATGTTTATGTATAGGTATTCCCCATGTTTATGTATAGGTATTCCCCATGTTTATGTATAGGTATTCCCATGTTTATGTATAGGTATTCCCCATGTTTATGTATAGGTATTCACCATGTTTATGTATAGGTATTCCCATGTTTATGTATAGGTATTCCCCATGTTTATGTAATGGTATTCACCATGTTTATGTATAGGTATTCCCCATGTTTATGTATAGGTATTCCCCATGTTTATGTATAGGTATTCACCATGTTTATGTATAGGTATTCACCATGTTTATGTATAGGTATTCACCATGTTTATGTATAGGTATTCCCCATGTTTATGTATAGGTATTCTCCATGTTTATGTATAGGTATTCCCCATGTTTATGTATAGGTATTCCCCATGTTTATGTATAGGTATTCCCCATGTTTATGTATAGGTATTCCCCATGTTTATGTATAGGTATTCCCCATGTTTATGTATAGGTATTCTCCATGTTTATGTATAGGTATTCACCATGTTTATTTATAGGTATCCACCATGTTTATTTATAGGTATTCCCATGTTTATGTATAGGTATTCCCCATGTTTATGTATAGGTATTCACCATGTTTATGTATAGGTATTCCCCATGTTTATGTATAGGTATTCCCATGTTTATGTATAGGTATTCCCCATGTTTATGTATAGGTATTCCCCATGTTTATGTATAGGTATTCCCCATGTTTATGTATAGGTATTCACCATGTTTATGTATAGGTATTCCCCATGTTTATGTATAGGTATTCCCCATGTTTATGTATAGGTATTCCCCATGTTTATGTATAGGTATTCCCCATGTTTATGTATAGGTATTCCCCATGTTTATGTATAGGTATTCCCCATGTTTATGTATAGGTATTCCCCATGTTTATGTATAGGTATTCACCATGTTTATGTATAGGTATTCCCCATGTTTATGTATAGGTATTCACCATGTTTATGTATAGGTATTCCCCATGTTTATATATAGGTATTCTCCATGTTTATGTATAGGTATTCCCCATGTTTATGTATAGGTATTCACCATGTTTATGTATAGGTATTCCCCATGTTTATGTATAGGTATTCCCCATGTTTATATATAGGTATTCCCCATGTTTATGTATAGGTATTCCCCATGTTTATGTATAGGTATTCCCCATGTTTATGTATAGGTATTCACCATGTTTATGTATAGGTATTCTCCATGTTTATGTATAGGTATTCCCCATGTTTATGTATAGGTATTCCCATGTTTATGTATAGGTATTCCCCATGTTTATGTATATTCACCATGTTTATGTATAGGTATTCCCATGTTTATGTATAGGTATTCTCCCATGTTTATGTATAGGTATTCCCCATGTTTATGTATAGGTATTCCCCATGTTTATGTATAGGTATTCTCCATGTTTATGTATAGGTATTCCCCATGTTTATGTATAGGTATTCACCATGTTTATGTATAGGTATTCCCCATGTTTATGTATAGGTATTCCCCATGTTTATGTATAGGTATTCCCCATGTTTATGTATATTCACCATGTTTATGTATAGGTATTCTCCATGTTTATATATAGGTATTCCCCATGTTTATGTATAGGTATTCACCATGTTTATGTATAGGTATTCCCCATGTTTATGTATAGGTATTCACCATGTTTATGTATAGGTATTCCCCATGTTTATGTATATTCACCATGTTTATGTATAGGTATTCACCATGTTTATGTATAGGTATTCACCATGTTTATGTATAGGTATTCACCATGTTTATGTATAGGTATTCTCCATGTTTATGTATAGGTATTCTCCATGTTTATGTATAGGTATTCACCATGTTTATGTATAGGTATTCACCATGTTTATGTATATTCACCATGTTTATGTATAGGTATTCCCCATGTTTATGTATATTCACCATGTTTATGTATAGGTATTCACCATGTTTATGTATAGGTATTCCCCATGTTTATGTATAGGTATTCTCCATGTTTATGTATAGGTATTCTCCATGTTTATGTATAGGTATTCCCCATGTTTATGTATAGGTATTCCCCATGTTTATGTATATTCACCATGTTTATGTATAGGTATTCACCATGTTTATGTATAGGTATTCACCATGTTTATGTATAGGTATTCCCCATGTTTATGTATAGGTATTCTCCATGTTTATGTATAGGTATTCCCCATGTTTATGTATAGGTATTCCCCATGTTTATGTATAGGTATTCACCATGTTTATGTATAGGTATTCCCCATGTTTATGTATAGGTATTCACCATGTTTATGTATAGGTATTCCCCATGTTTATATATAGGTATTCTCCATGTTTATGTATAGGTATTCCCCATGTTTATGTATAGGTATTCACCATGTTTATATAGACCAGAAAATACATTGAGCATAACTTGGTGCAACAACTCTCTGTCAAACCTCTATTTACAAACTGGGATTACTTACTTGTAAACAGAGACTGAGTAAGTGTGTGTGTGTGTGTGTGTGTGTGTGTGTGTGTGTGTGTGTGTGTGTGTGTGTGTGTATATATATCTCCACAGCACTGACTCAAAACTGCTATTACACATGCTGCTTGTAAACAGAGATTGGGTAATGGATAGATGTGTGTGTCAGATGGTCTCCTCTCTAAATATATCGTTGTGTTGGTATGATGGGATGAGTGTCCAGCAAGATAAACAGTTTTAACATCTGTAGACGAGTAGAGATGACAGGATATCAGTTTTAACATCTGTAGAGATGACAGGATATCAGTTTTAACATCTGTAGAGGAGTAGAGATGACAGGATATCAGTTATAATGTCTGTAGAGGAGTAGAGATAACAGTTATAATGTCTGTAGAAGGAGTAGAGATAACAGGATATCAGTTATAATGTCTGTAGAAGGGTAGAGATAACAGGATATCAGTTATAATGTCTGTAGAAGGGTAGAGATGACAGGATAACAGTTATAATGTATGTAGAGGAGTAGAGATAACATGATATCAGTCATAATGTCTGTAGAGGAGTAGAGATAACAGTTATAATGTCTGTAGAAGGGGTAGAGATAACAGTTATAATGTCTGTAGAAGGGGTAGAGATAACAGTTATAATGTCTGTAGAAGGGTAGAGATAACAGTTATAATGTCTGTAGAAGGGGTAGAGATAACAGTTATAATGTCTGTAGAAGGGTAGAGATATCAGTTATAATGTCTGTAGAAGGGGTAGAGATAACAGTTATAATGTCTGTAGAAGGGGTAGAGATAACAGGATAACAGTTATAATGTCTGTAGAAGGAGTAGAGATAACAGTTATAATGTCTGTAGAAGGGGTAGAGATGACAGGATATCAGTTTTAATGTCTGTAGAAGGGGTAGAGATAACAGTTATAATGTCTGTAGACGAGTAGAGATAACAGTTATAATGTCTGTAGAAGGAGTAGAGATGACAGGATATCAGTTTTAATGTCTGTAGAAGGAGTAGAGATGACAGGATATCAGTTTTAATGTCTGTAGAAGGGGTAGAGATAACAGGATAACAGTTATAATGTCTGTAGAAGGGGTAGAGATAACAGTTATGTCTGTAGAAGGGTAGAGATAACAGTTATAATGTCTGTAGAAGGGGTAGAGATAACAGTTATGTCTGTAGAAAGAGTAGAGATAACAGTTATAATGTCTGTAGAAGGGTAGAGATAACAGGATATCAGTTATAATGTCTGTAGAAGGGGTAGAGATAACAGTTATAATGTCTGTAGAAGGGGTAGAGAGAACAGTTATAATGTCTGTAGAAGGGGTAGAGATAACAGTTATGTCTGTAGAAGGGTAGAGATAACAGTTATAATGTCTGTAGAAGGGGTAGAGATAACAGTTATAATGTCTGTAGAAAGAGTAGAGATAACAGTTATAATGTCTGTAGAAGGGTAGAGATAACAGGATATCAGTTATAATGTCTGTAGAAGGGGTAGAGATAACAGTTATAATGTCTGTAGAAGGAGTAGAGATAACAGTTATAATGTCTGTAGAAGGGTAGAGATAACAGTTATAATGTCTGTAGAAGGGGTAGAGAGAACAGTTATAATGTCTGTAAAAGGGGTAGAGATAACAGTTATAATGTCTGTAGAAGGGGTAGAGAGAACAGTTATAATGTCTGTAGAAGGAGTAGAGATGACAGGATAACATCTGTAGACGAGTAGAGATGACAGGATATCAGTTTTAATGTCTGTAGAAGGAGTAGAGATGACAGGATATCAGTTTTAATGTCTGTAGAAGGGGTAGAGATAACAGTTATAATGTCTGTAGAAGGGGTAGAGATAACAGGATAACAGTTATAATGTCTGTAAAGGAGTAGAGATGACAGGATATCAGTTTTAATGTCTGTAGAAGGGGTAGAGATAACAGGATATCAGTTATAATGTCTGTAGAAGGGGTAGAGATAACAGTGGTAATGTCTGTAGAAGGGGTAGAGATAACAGTTATAATGTCTGTAGAAGGGGTAGAGATAACAGTTATGTCTGTAGAAGGGGTAGAGATAACAGTTATAATGTCTGTAGAAGGGTAGAGATAACAGGATATCAGTTATAATGTCTGTAGAAGGGGTAGAGATAACAGTTATAATGTCTGTAGAAGGGGTAGAGATAACAGGATAACAGTTATAATGTCTGTAAAGGAGTAGAGATGACAGGATATCAGTTTTAATGTCTGTAGAAGGGGTAGAGATAACAGGATATCAGTTATAATGTCTGTAGAAGGGGTAGAGATAACAGTGGTAATGTCTGTAGAAGGGGTAGAGATAACAGTTATAATGTCTGTAGAAGGGGTAGAGATAACAGTTATGTCTGTAGAAGGGGTAGAGATAACAGTTATAATGTCTGTAGAAGGGTAGAGATAACAGGATATCAGTTATAATGTCTGTAGAAGGGGTAGAGAGAACAGTTATAATGTCTGTAGAAGGGGTAGAGATAACAGGATAACAGTTATAATGTCTGTAGAAGGGGTAGAGATAACAGGATATCAGTTATAATGTCTGTAGAAGGGGTAGAGATAACAGGATATCAGTTATAATGTCTGTAGAAGGGGTAGAGAGAACAGTTGTAATGTCTGTAGAAGGAGTAGAGATAACAGTTATAATGTCTGTAGAAGGGGTAGAGATGACAGTTATGTCTGTAGAAGGGGTAGAGATAACAGGATAACAGTTATAATGTCTGTAGAAGGGGTAGAGATGACAGTTATGTCTGTAGAAGGGGTAGAGATAACAGTTATAATGTCTGTAGAAGGGGTAGAGATGACAGTTATAATGTCTGTAGAAGGGGTAGAGATAACAGTTATAATGTCTGTAGAAGGGGTAGAGATAACAGGATAACAGTTATAATGTCTGTAGAAGGGGTAGAGATAACAGTTATAATGTCTGTAGAAGGAGTAGAGATAACAGTTATAATGTCTGTAGAAGGGGTAGAGATAACAGGATAACAGTTATAATGTCTGTAGAAGGAGTAGAGATAACAGTTATAATGTCTGTAGAAGGGGTAGAGATAACAGTTATAATGTCTGTAGAAGGGTAGAGATAACAGTTATAATGTCTGTAGAAGGAGTAGAGATAACAGTTATAATGTCTGTAGAAGGGGTAGAGATGACAGTTATGTCTGTAGAAGGGGTAGAGATAACAGGATAACAGTTATAATGTCTGTAGAAGGGGTAGAGATAACAGTTATAATGTCTGTAGACGAGTAGAGATAACAGTTATAATGTCTGTAGAGGAGTAGAGATGACAGTTATTATGTCTGTAGAAGGGGTAGAGATAAGTTATAATGTCTGTAGAAGGGGTAGAGATGACAGTTATAATGTCTGTAGAAGGGGTAGAGATAACAGTTATAATGTCTGTAGAAGGGGTAGAGATAACAGGATAACAGTTATAATGTCTGTAGAAGGGGTAGAGATAACAGTTATAATGTCTGTAGAAGGAGTAGAGATAACAGTTATAATGTCTGTAGAAGGGGTAGAGATAACAGTTATAATGTCTGTAGAAGGGTAGAGATAACAGTTATAATGTCTGTAGAAGGAGTAGAGATAACAGTTATAATGTCTGTAGAAGGGGTAGAGATAACAGTTATAATGTCTGTAGAAGGGTAGAGATAACAGTTATAATGTCTGTAGAAGGGGTAGAGAGAACAGTTATAATGTCTGTAGAAGGGGTAGAGATAACAGTTATAATGTCTGTAGAAGGGGTAGAGATAACAGTTATGTCTGTAGAAGGGGTAGAGATAACAGTTATAATGTCTGTAGAAGGGTAGAGATAACAGGATATCAGTTATAATGTCTGTAGAAGGGTAGAGATAACAGTTATAATGTCTGTAGAAGGGGTAGAGAGAACAGTTATAATGTCTGTAGAAGGGGTAGAGATAACAGTTATAATGTCTGTAGAAGGGGTAGAGATAACAGTTATGTCTGTAGAAGGGGTAGAGATAACAGTTATAATGTCTGTAGAAGGGTAGAGATAACAGGATATCAGTTATAATGTCTGTAGAAGGGGTAGAGATAACAGTTATGTCTGTA
Organism: Oncorhynchus keta; assembly: GCF_023373465.1. Taxonomy (NCBI): domain Eukaryota; kingdom Metazoa; phylum Chordata; class Actinopteri; order Salmoniformes; family Salmonidae; genus Oncorhynchus; species Oncorhynchus keta. The sequence continues at coordinate 119,880 of NW_026291000.1, read as the reverse complement.
GAAGGGTAGAGAGAACAGTTATAATGTCTGTAGAGGAGTAGAGATAACAGTTATAATGTCTGTAGAAGGGTAGAGATAACAGGATATCAGTTATAATGTCTGTAGAAGGGGTAGAGAGAACAGTTATAATGTCTGTAGAAGGGTAGAGATAACAGGATATCAGTTGTAATGTCTGTAGAAGGGGTAGAGATAACAGTTATAATGTCTGTAGAAGGAGTAGAGATAACAGTTATAATGTCTGTAGAAGGAGTAGAGATAACAGTTATAATGTCTGTAGAAGAGTAGAGATAACAGTTATAATGTCTGTAGAAGGGGTAGAGATAACAGTTATGTCTGTAGAAGGGTAGAGAGAACAGTTATAATGTCTGTAGAAGGGTAGAGATAACAGTTATGTCTGTAGAAGGGTAGAGAGAACAGTTATAATGTCTGTAGAAGGGTAGAGATAACAGTTATAATGTCTGTAGAAGGGGTAGAGAGAACAGTTATAATGTCTGTAGAAGGGTAGAGATAACAGTTATAATGTCTGTAGAAGGGGTAGAGATAACAGTTATGTCTGTAGAAGGGTAGAGAGAACAGTTATAATGTCTGTAGAAGGGTAGAGAGAACAGTTATAATGTCTGTAGAAGGGGTAGAGATAACAGTTATAATGTCTGTAGAAGGGGTAGAGATAACAGTTATAATGTCTGTAGAAGGGGTAGAGAGAACAGTTATAATGTCTGTAGAAGGGGTAGAGATAACAGTTATGTCTGTAGAAGGGTAGAGAGAACAGTTATAATGTCTGTAGAAGGGGTAGAGATAACAGGATAACAGTTATAATGTCTGTAAAAGGGGTAGAGAGAACAGTTATAATGTCTGTAGAAGGGGTAGAGATAACAGTTATAATGTCTGTAGAAGGGGTAGAGATAACAGGATAATAGTTAACCTGTTATCTAGACCTTTTACAGACTAACAGTTAACTAAAAGACTAGAGAAGCCACTCATAATGTCTGTAATGTGGGAGAGGAGAGAGATGAGGGAATATTGACAAACGTGATCTGAAAGAGGCTGCACTGATTGTCTTTCCAAGCTATATTGGCCTTTATATTTGGATATAATTGGGATGAGATGGTAGTCTAGACAAGAGTTTCTGACTGAGGCAGTACATGATGGTAGAAGGGTGTGTATGGTAGTCTAGACAATAGTTTCTGACTGAGGCAGTGCATGATGGTAGAAGGGTGTGTATGGTAGTCGAGACAGAGTTTCTGACTGAGGCAGTGCATGATGGTAGAAGGGTGTGTATGGTAGTCTAGACAATAGTTTCTGACTGAGGCAGTGCATGATGGTAGAAGGGTGTGTATGGTAGTCGAGACAGAGTTTCTGACTGAGGCAGTGCATGATGGTAGAAGGGTGTGTATGGTAGTCTAGACAATAGTTTCTGACTGAGACAGTGCATGATGGTAGAAGGGTGTGTATGGTAGTCTAGCCAGAGTTTCTGACTGAGGCAGTGCATGATGGTAGAAGGGTGTGTATGGTAGTCTAGACAAGAGTTTCTGACTGAGGCAGTGCATGATGGTAGAAGGGTGTGTATGGTAGTCTAGACAAGAGTTTCTGACTGAGGCAGTGCATGATGGTAGAAGGGTGTGTATGGTAGTCTAGCCAGAGTTTCTGACTGAGACAGTGCATGATGGTAGAAGGGTGTGTATGGTAGTCGAGACAGAGTTTCTGACTGAGGCAGTGCATGATGGTAGAAGGGTGTGTATGGTAGTCTAGCCAGAGTTTCTGATTGAGGCAGTGCATGATGGTAGAAGGGTGTGTATGGTAGTCTAGCCAGAGTTTCTGACTGAGGCAGTGCATGATGGTAGAAGGGTGTGTATGGTAGTCTAGCCAGAGTTTCTGACTGAGGCAGTGCATGATGGTAGAAGGGTGTGTATGGTAGTCTAGCCAGAGTTTCTGACTGAGGCAGTGCATGATGGTAGAAGGGTGTGTATGGTAGTCTAGCCAGAGTTTCTGACTGAGGCAGTGCATGATGGTAGAAGGGTGTGTATGGTAGTCTAGCCAGAGTTTCTGACTGAGGCAGTGCATGATGGTAGAAGGGTGTGTGTGGTAGTCTAGCCAGAGTTTCTGACTGAGGCAGTGCATGATGGTAGAAGGGTGTGTATGGTAGTCTAGCCAGAGTTTCTGACTGAGGCAGTGCATGATGGTAGAAGGGTGTGTATGGTAGTCTAGCCAGAGTTTCTGACTGAGGCAGTGCATGATGGTAGAAGGGTGTGTGTGGTAGTCTAGCCAGAGTTTCTGACTGAGGCAGTGCATGATGGTAGAAGGGTGTGTATGGTAGTCTAGCCAGAGTTTCTGACTGAGGCAGTGCATGATGGTAGAAGGGTGTGTATGGTAGTCTAGACAAGAGTTTCTGACTGAGGCAGTGCATGATGGTAGAAGGGTGTGTATGGTAGTCTAGCCAGAGTTTCTGACTGAGGCAGTGCATGATGGTAGAAGGGTGTGTATGGTAGTCTAGACAATAGTTTCTGACTGAGGCAGTGCATGATGGTAGAAGGGTGTGTATGGTAGTCTAGCCAGAGTTTCTAACTGAGGCAGTGCATGATGGTAGAAGGGTGTGTATGGTAGTCTAGCCAGAGTTTCTGACTGAGGCAGTGCATGATGGTAGAAGGGTGTGTATGGTAGTCTAGCCAGAGTTTCTGACTGAGGCAATGCATGATGGTAGAAGGGTGTGTATGGTAGTCTAGACAATAGTTTCTGACTGAGGCAGTGCATGATGGTAGAAGGGTGTGTATGGTAGTCTAGACAATAGTTTCTGACTGAGGCAGTGCATGATGGTAGAAGGGTGTGTATGGTAGTCTAGACAATAGTTTCTGACTGAGGCAGTGCATGATGGTAGAAGGGTGTGTATGGTAGTCTAGCTAGAGTTTCTAACTGAGGCAGTGCATGATGGTAGAAGGGTGTGTATGGTAGTCTAGCCAGAGTTTCTGACTGAGGCAGTGCATGATGGTAGAAGGGTGTGTATGGTAGTCTAGCCAGAGTTTCTGACTGAGGCAGTGCATGATGGTAGAAGGGTGTGTATGGTAGTCGAGACAGAGTTTCTGACTGAGGCAGTGCATGATGGTAGAAGGGTGTGTATGGTAGTCTAGCCAGAGTTTCTGACTGAGGCAATGCATGATGGTAGAAGGGTGTGTATGGTAGTCTAGCCAGGCAGTTGGCTGTCCCAGTTGGCTCGACACAGTTCCTTCAAAAACGTATCCTGCTCATTTTAAAAATGGCTAACGGTCCCTAATCACTACTTAGCTAACTTTAGCAATTCATCTTTTACAGTCAACTCAGCGTAACGATAGCAGTAGACAGGCAGAAAGAAACAGCCCGTCAAAATGTTACAACGCAACTATCTGAACGATTGGAAACTAATTTCATGCCGGTAAGATTTTTACAATGACATCCTTGCACTAACGGTTCATATATTCACTACATTTCATAATTAATTGGTTTCACTTTAAACGGATTCAACCTAACTAGTTTAGTAACATTGGCTTACTTGAAGCTTCAGAAGTCCCTTGTTCTCTCAATCGCGTTTCGGGACTGTTGCCTAGCGACGGTCCATCTCCCAAATATGTCCCACATACAACAACAAAAAGGCTCAAAATGGGTTCCACGATGTAACGCTTCAGTTTCCTTTTTCTTTAAAAACATGTACTTGGAAAATTTGGATATTAAATATTAAAAATATATGTGCTTTGTTGTCTTTGTTCTAGTTTCTATTGGTCAAATATAAAATGGGTTCTGGATATAAAATGGGTATAAAATATAAAATGGGTTCTGGATATAAAATGGGTTCTGGATATAAAATGGGTTCTGGATATAAAATGGGTTCTGGATATAGGAAGTCCTAAGTAGTCCACTGGTGGATCAGATAACTACATAAAGACACTCATAAGACACTCATAAGACACTCATAAGACACTCATAAGACACTCATATAAGACACTCATAAGACACTCATATAAGACACTCATAAGACACTCATAAGACACTCATAAGACACTCATAAGACAGACATAAGACAGACATAAGACACTCATATAAGACACTCATAAGACACTCATAAGACACTCATAAGACACTCATATAAGACAGACATAAGACACTCATAAGACACTCATAAGACACTCATAAGACAGACATAAGACAGACATAAGACAGACATAAGACACTCATAAGACACTCATAAGACACTCATAAGACACTCATAAGACACTCATAAGACACTCATAAGACACTCATAAGACACTCATAAGACACTCAATACAATTACTCTTCCAAATATTTTTATTCATTTGTGACATAATTCCATTACAGTGATAACAAAACTGTGTGTTTGTACTTTCCACACGTCGTCCAGGAAGAATATGGTTATAAAATAATACTAAAAAGTACATTTCCTTAAAATCTTAACATTCCGTAAAATATTGTCGTTTATTTGACTAAGTTTTTGAGTTGTAATGTAAATACAAGACATCCCATTAATTTTTATCCGAAAGGTCTTTTGACACCAGCAGAGAGAACCGATAGGATGCCTCCCAAATGTTAACCTATTCCCTATAGAGTGCACTGCTTTCAAATCACAGCCGTACGAAACCCCCCCCGCGGGGCTCTAATCACAAGAAGTGCACTATATAGGGAATAGGGTGGTGTTTGGGCCACACCCAGAGCGATATGAGGAGGTTGTTCTGATCGATCTGGAGTCAGAGTTGGACGGCGCTGACGGTCCCGTGGTTGATTAAAGTTAAGGCCATTAGGAGAGACTGTCGTTGGCAACGAGAAGACAGAATGAGACAGATGAACCCTGAACTTCAGACCGTAACGAAAACCTCAAATGCTTAATTTACAGTACAGAGAAAGGAGGTAGGGAAGGAGGGAGGAAAGGAGGGAAGAAAGGAGGGAGGAGGATCAGGAAAGGAGGGAGGCTGAGGGATTCAAAAGCGAGGACACACACATCACTGTGGAACACACACACACACAGGGACACACTTTCCAGGGATTCACAACACACAGACATGCACACACACACACACACACACACACACACACACACACACACACACACACACACACACACACATTTAAAAATCGCTCAGGGAGAATAGTAACATGTTATATTGCCTGTTTATAATGTGTATTATGACGCGTGTCGGTACCTTTCTACAGACCGGGGTTCATTCAGGAGGGTGAAACATTCAGAACAAAAATATCAGGTAAAGATGAAACGACCCAATCCGTTCTGGGACTTCATCTTTCTATCTACAACTGAACAACAGTGGAGGGTTTTTATTTTAACAAGAAGCTCTGAAAATGTGTCTGGGTTGAAATCTTCAAGACTGGGTAAAAAAAAAAAAACTGACTGTTTTCAGATGTGTGTTTATGTTTGTGAGGTCAATCCATGACTGCTGTGTGTGTGTGTGTGTGTGTGTGTGTGTGTGTGTGTGTGTGTGTGTGTGTGTAACAGAGTGTCTAGAAGGGAGTGTAGTCGGCAGGGTACATGATGGGCAGCCAGTTCTCTGTGAAAGTGGCACAGTGCATCCAGCCCAAGGACCGCATTACCTGGAAACAAACAGGACGTGATGTCACCATACAGGAAGTAGATTGCTATCTGAATGTCTCTGAGCTTTAGTCTCTTGGTTCAAGTGTAACAGACAGATTAAACACTGCTAGTCTAAGACTAACAGGAAGTAGATGTAGTAGGGTAGTTGGACTGAGGCTGTAAAACAGGACTAACAGGAAGTAGATGTATCAGGTAGTTGGACTGAGGCTGTAAAACATGACTAACAGGAAGTAGATGTATCAGGTAGTTGGACTGAGGCTGTAAAACATGACTAACAGGAAGTAGATGTATCAGGTAGTTGGACTGAGGCTGTAAAACAGGACTAACAGGAAGTAGATGTATCAGGTAGTTGGACTGAGGCTGTAAAACATGACTAACAGGAAGTAGATGTATCAGGTAGTTGGACTGAGGCTGTAAAACAGGACTAACAGGAAGTAGATGTATCAGGTAGTTGGACTGAGGCTGTAAAACAGGACTAACAGGAAGTAGATGTATCAGGTAGTTGGACTGAGGCTGTAAAACATGACTAACAGGAAGTAGATGTATCGGGTAGTTGGACTGAGGCTGTAAAACATGACCAACAGGAAGTAGATGTATCAGGTAGTTGGACTGAGGCTGTAAAACAGGACTAACAGGAAGTAGATGTATCAGGTAGTTGGACTGAGGCTGACTAACAGGAAGTAGATGTATCAGGTAGTTGGACTGAGGCTGTAAAACAGGACTAACAGGAAGTAGATGTACCAGGTAGTTGGACTGAGGCTGTAAAACATGACTAACAGGAAGTAGATGTATCAGGTAGTTGGACTGAGGCTGTAAAACAGGACTAACAGGAAGTAGATGTACCAGGTAGTTGGACTGAGGCTGTAAAACATGACTAACAGGAAGTAGATGTACCAGGTAGTTGGACTGAGGCTGACTAACAGGAAGTAGATGTGTTTCTAACCTGAATGCAGTTCTTCAAGTTCTCTCTACTGGGTTTATCTTCTACGATCTTGGAGGCAAACTTCAGGGCTCTGCCGTACATCTTATTGACTAGTGCATGTTTGTAGGAGAACGTCAGCACCTGGGGAGGAAGGGGGTCAAACCATCACAAATTGGGAGAAAGATCGAGATGGATGATTCACATGTAAGTTACCGTTGACATATCATCCACTGCAAGTTAGTTGTGGCGTAAAGCCGGGGATCGTCGTGGAAACAGCCGGCCACACCTCTTCTCCTCACCTTAGAGTCCGTTAGCTCCACCCACTTCTGCAGCTCCCAGAAGGTGTCTGTCAAGGCTTTGGCCCTGCCCTGTTGGGCGTCGTCAGAGCTGGTCACCGCCTCCTCTTCAGCCCCTGTCTCTGCCCCGTCTCCGGCCCCCCAGCCTCCCCAGCCTCTCCGGCCCCCCAGCCCCGTCCTGGGGTGGAGCAGGCAGCAGTACCAGGTCAGCCAGGGCACAGCCCTTCCTACACAGAGCATCCAGCAGGGAACATTTCTGCTTCTCCATGTCACTGCAGGAAACACACAGAAACAGGAAGTTCTATTAGATATCAAATTCTCTGTCCAATAGAAATGAGGTAAAGGGGAGTGGTTTTAACGGATTTAACAGACAGACAATCTGTTGTGACCTGACTGTCTAAGGATGAACCCTGAATGGAGCCCTATTGCCCATAGGCCCTGGTCTAAAGTAGTGTACTATATAGGGAATAGGGTTCTATAGGCCCTGGTCTAAAGTAGTGCACTATATAGGGAATAGGGTTCTATAGGGCCCTGGTCTAAAGTAGTGTACTATATAGGGAATAGGGTTCTATAGGCCCTGGTCTAAAGTAGTGCACTATATAGGGAATAGGGTTCTATAGGGCCCTGGTCTAAAGTAGTGTACTATATAGGGAATAGGGTTCTATAGGGCCCTGGTCTAAAGTAGTGCACTATATATAGGGAATAGGGTTCTATAGGGCCCTGGTCTAAAGTAGTGCACTATATAGGGGAATAGGGTTCTATAGGGCCCTGGTCTAAAGGTGTAATAGGGTTCTATAGGGCCCTGGTCTAAAGTAGTGCACTATATATAGGGAATAGGGTTCTATAGGGCCCTGGTCTAAAGTAGTGTACTATATAGGGAATAGGGTTCTATAGGGCCCTGGTCTAAAGTAGTGCACTATATAGGGAATAGGGTTCTATAGGGCCCTGGTCTAAAGTAGTGCACTATATATAGGGAATAGGGTTCTATAGGGCCCTGGTCTAAAGTAGTGTACTATATAGGGAATAGGGCTCTATAGGGCCCTGGTCTAAAGTAGTGCACTATATAGGGAATAGGGTTCTATAGGGCCCTGGTCTAAAGTAGTGCACTATATATAGGGAATAGGGCTCTATAGGGCCCTGGTCTAAAGTAGTGCACTATATAGGGAATAGGGTTCTATAGGGCCCTGGTCTAAAGTAGTGCACTATATAGGGAATAGGGTTCTATAGGGCCCTGGTCTAAAGTAGTGCACTATATAGGGAATAGGGCTCTATAGGGCCCTGGTCTAAAGTAGTGCACTATATATTGGGAATAGGGTTCTATAGGGCTCTGGTCTAAAGTAGTGCACTATATATAGGGAATAGGGTTCTATAGGGCCCTGGTCTAAAGCAGTGTACTATATAGGGTTCTATAGTGTCCTGGTCTAAAGTAGTGCACTATATATAGGGAATAGGGCTCTATAGGGCCCTGGTCTAAAGTAGTGCACTATATAGGGAATAGGGTTCTATAGGGCTCTGGTCTAAAGTAGTGCACTATATATAGGGAATAGGGTTCTATAGGGTCCTGGTCTAAAGTAGTGCACTATATATAGGGAATAGGGCTCTGTAGGGCCCTGGTCTAAAGTAGTGTACTATATAGGGTTCTATAGGGTCCTGGTCTAAAGTAGTGCACTATATATAGGTAATAGGATTCTATAGGGCCCTGGTCTAAAGTAGTGCACTATATAGGGAACAGGGCTCTGGTCTAAAGTAGTGCACTATATAGGGAATAGGGTTCTATAGGGCCCTGGTCTAAAGTAGTGCACTATATAGGGAACAGGGCTCTGGTCTAAAGTAGTGCACTATATAGGGAATAGGGTTCTATAGGGCCCTGGTCTAAAGTAGTGCACTATATATAGGGAATAGGGTTCTATAGGGCCCTGGTCTAAAGTAGTGCACTATATAGGGAATAGGGTTCTGGTCTAAAGTAGTGCACTATATAGGGAACAGGGTTCTATAGGGCTCTGGTCTAATAGGGTGCCATTTGGGACCCAAACTAAGACTTAGTGGTGTACCTCTTGATTGTGGCAGCGTCAGGGCGAGGGTCGGTCTTTAAGGTGAGGTAGACTGCCAGGGCCGTCTGGTCGATCTGAGACAGAACCATGTCAGAGGCCGTTACGATGTCACCCAGGCGCTTCAGGCGCTCCTACAGAGAGAGATCAGGGTTAGACACGACTAATCAACAGCAGAGAGAGAGAGATCTGGGTTAGACGCGACTAATCAACAGCAGAGAGAGAGAGAGATCTGGGTTAGACGCGAATAATCAACAGCAGAGAGAGAGAGATCAGGGTTAGACGCGACCAATCAACAGCAGAGAGAGAGAGATCAGGGTTAGACGCGAATAATCAACAGCAGAGATCAGGGTTAGACGCGAATAATCAACAGCAGAGAGAGAGAGATCAGGGTTAGACGCGACCAATCAACAGCAGAGAGAGAGAGAGATCAGGATTAGAAGCGACCAATCAACAGCAAAGAGAGAGAGAGATCAGGGTTAGACGCGACTAATCAACAGCAGAGAGAGAGAGATCAGGATTAGACGTAACCAATCAACAGCAGAGAAAGAGAGAGATCAGGGTTAGACGCGACCAATCAACAGCAGAGAGAGATCAGGGTTGACGCGACCAATCAACAGCAAAGAGAGAGAGAGAGATCAGGGTTAGACACGACTAATCAACAGCAGAGAGAGAGAGAGAGAGATCAGGGTTAGACGCGACTAATCAACAGCAGAGAGATCAGGGTTAGACGTGACTAATCAACAGCAGAGAGAGATCAGGGTTAGACACGACTAATCAACAGCAGAGAGAGAGAGATAAGGGTTAGACGCGACTAATCAACAGCAGAGAGAGAGAGATAAGGGTTAGACGCGACTAATCAACAGCAGAGAGAGAGAGAGATAAGGGTTAGACGCGACTAATCAACAGCAGAGAGAGAGATCAGGGTTAGACACGACTAATCAACAGCAGAGAGAGAGAGAGAGAGAGAGATAAGGGTTAGACGCGACTAATCAACAGCAGAGAGAGAGAGAGAGAGAGAGATCAGGGTTAGACGCGACCAATCAACAGCAGAGAGAGATATCAGGGTTAGACACGACTAATCAACAGCAGAGAGAGAGAGAGAGAGAGAGAGAGATAAGGGTTAGACGCGACTAATCAACAGCAGAGAGAGATCAGGGTTAGATGAGATTAATCAACAGCAGAGAGAGAGGGAGATCAGGGTTAGACACGACTAATCAACAGCAGAGAGAGGGAGATCAGGGTTAGACACGATTAATCAACAGCAGAGAGAGAGAGAGAGATAAGGGTTAGACGGGACTAATCAACAGCAGAGAGAGATCAGGGTTAGACACGACTAATCAACAGCAGCGAGAGAGAGAGAGAGAGATCAGGGTTAGACAGCTAATCAACAGCAGAGAGATCAGGGTTAGACGAGACTAATCAACACCAGAGAGAGAGAGAGATCAGGGTTAGACACGACTAATCAACAGCAGAGAGATCAGGGTTAGACGAGACTAATCAACACCAGAGAGAGAGAGAGAGATCAGGGTTAGACACGACTAATCAACAGCAGAGAGATCAGGGTTAGACGAGACTAATCAACAGCAGAGAGAGAGGGAGATCAGGGTTAGACACGACTAATCAACAGCAGAGAGAGAGAGAGAGAGAGATCAAGGTCAGACACGATTAATCAACAGCAGAGAGAGAGCGAGAGAGATCAAGGTTAGACACGATTAATCAACAGCAGAGAGAGAGCGAGAGAGATCAGGGTCAGACACGATTAATCAACAGCAGAGAGAGAGCGAGAGAGATCAGGGTCAGACACGATTAATCAACAGCAGAGAGAGAGAGATCAAGGTCAGACACGATTAATCAACAGCAGAGAGAGAGAGATCAAGGTCAGACACGATTAATCAACAGCAGAGAGAGAGAGATCAAGGTCAGACACGATTAATCAACAGCAGAGAGAGAGAGATCAAGGTCAGACACGATTAATCAACAGCAGAGAGAGAGAGATCAAGGTTAGACACGATTAATCAACAGCAGAGAGAGAGAGCGAGAGAGATCAAGGTCAGACACGATTAATCAACAGCAGAGAGAGAGCGAGAGAGATCAAGGTCAGACACGATTAATCAACAGCAGAGAGAGAGCGAGATCAGGGTTAGACACGATTAATCAACAGCAGAGAGAGAGATCAAGGTTAGACACGATTAATCAACAGCAGAGAGAGAGAGCGAGAGAGATCAAGGTCAGACACGATTAATCAACAGCAGAGAGAGAGCGAGATCAGGGTTAGACACGACTAATCAACAGCAGAGAGAGAGAGAGAGAGATCAAGGTCAGACACGATTAATCAACAGCAGAGAGAGAGAGAGAGAGATCAAGGTCAGACACGACTAATCAACAGCAGAGAGAGAGAGAGATCAAGGTCAGACACGACTAATCAACAGCAGAGAGAGAGAGAGAGAGAGATCAGGGTCAGACACGATTAATCAACAGCAGAGAGAGAGAGAGAGAGATCAAGGTCAGACACGATTAATCAACAGCAGAGAGAGAGAGAGAGAGATCAAGGTTAGACACGATTAATCAACAGCAGAGAGAGAGAGAGAGAGATCAAGGTCAGACACGACTAATCAACAGCAGAGAGAGAGAGAGAGAGAGAGATCAAGGTCAGACACGACTAATCAACAGCAGAGAGAGAGAGAGAGAGAGATCAGGGTCAGACACGATTAATCAACAGCAGAGAGAGAGAGAGAGAGAGAGATCAGGGTCAGACACGATTAATCAACAGCAGAGAGAGAGAGATCAAGGTCAGACACGACTAATCAACAGCAGAGAGAGAGAGATCAAGGTTAGACACGATTAATCAACAGCAGAGAGATCAAGGTTAGACACGATTAATCAACAGCAGAGAGATCAAGGTCAGACACGATTAATCAACAGCAGAGAGATCAAGGTCAGACACGATTAATCAACAGCAGAGAGAGAGAGATCAAGGTCAGACACGACTAATCAACAGCAGATAGTGTGTGTACCTTCTCAGAGTCGAGCTGGTGCAGCCTCTGAACATGTAGTGGCAGGTAGGAAGAGAAGTTCTCCTTCAGGTCATCATACAGGGAGCTGGTGTCTAACCTGGAGGTGGGGGGAGAGGTAAGGGAGGAAGAGAGAGAGGTAAGGGAGGAAGAGAGAGAGGTATAAGGGAGGAAGAGAGCGAGAGGTAATGGAAGGAAGAGAGAGAGAGGTAAGGGAGGAAGAGAGAGAGGGGTAAGGGAGGAAGAGAGAGAGGTGTAAGGGAGGAAGAGAGAGAGAGGTAAGGGAGGAAGAGAGAGAGAGGTAAGGGAGGAAGAGAGAGAGAGAGACAGAGACTGACAGCAGGTAGAGAGACCCAAACAGACAGAGAGAGACTGACAGCAGGTAGAGAGACCCAAACAGACAGAGAGAGACTGACAGCAGGTAGAGAGACCCAAACAGACAGAGACTGACAGCAGGTAGAGAGACCCAAACAGACAGAGAGAGACTGACAGCAGGTAGAGACCCAAACAGACAGAGAGAGACTGACAGCAGGTAGAGAGACCCAAACAGACAGACTGACAGCAGGTAGAGACCCAAACAGACAGAGAGAGACTGACAGCAGGTAGAGAGACCCAAACAGACAGAGAGAGACTGACAGCAGGTAGAGAGACCCAAACAGACAGAGAGAGACTGACAGCAGGTAGAGAGACCCAAACAGACAGACTGACAGCAGGTAGAGACCCAAACAGACAGAGAGAGACTGACAGCAGGTAGAGAGACCCAAACAGACAGAGAGAGACTGACAGCAGGTAGAGAGACCCAAACAGACAGAGAGAGACTGACAGCAGGTAGAGAGACCCAAACAGACAGAGAGAGACTGACAGCAGGTAGAGAGACCCAAACAGACAGAGAGAGACTGACAGCAGGTAGAGAGACCCAAACAGACAGAGAGAGACTGACAGCAGGTAGAGAGACCCAAACAGACAGAGAGACTGACAGCAGGTAGAGAGACCCAAACAGACAGAGAGACTGACAGCAGGTAGAGAGACCCAAACAGACAGAGAGAGACTGACAGCAGGTAGAGACCCAAACAGACAGACTGACAGCAGGTAGAGAGACCCAAACAGACAGAGAGACTGACAGCAGGTAGAGAGACCCAAACAGACAGGGAGACTGACAGCAGGTAGAGACCCAAACAGACAGACTGACAGCAGGTAGAGAGACCCAAACAGACAGAATGACAGCAGGTAGAGAGACTCAAACAGACAGAGACTGACAGCAGGTAGAGAGACCCAAACAGACAGAGAGACTGACAGCAGGTAGAGAGACCCAAACAGACAGACTGACAGCAGGTAGAGAGACCCAAACAGACAGACTGACAGCAGGTAGAGAGACCCAAACAGACACAGACTGACAGCAGGTAGAGACCCAAACAGACAGAGAGACTGACAGCAGGTAGAGAGACCCAAACAGACAGAGACTGACAGCAGGTAGAGAGACCCAAACAGACAGAGAGACTGACAGCAGGTAGAGAGACCCAAACAGACAGAGAGAGACTGACAGCAGGTAAAGAGACCCAAACAGACAGAGAGAGACTGACAGCAGGTAGAGAGACCCAAACAGACAGAGAGAGACTGACAGCAGGTAGAGAGACCCAAACAGACAGAGAGAGACTGACAGCAGGTAGAGAGACCCAAACAGACAGAGAGAGACTGACAGCAGGTAGAGAGACCCAAACAGACAGAGAGAGACTGACAGCAGGTAGAGAGACCCAAACAGACAGACTGACAGCAGGTAGAGACCCAAACAGACAGAGAGAGACTGACAGCAGGTAGAGAGACCCAAACAGACAGAGAGAGACTGACAGCAGGTAGAGAGACCCAAACAGACAGAGAGAGACTGACAGCAGGTAGAGAGACCCAAACAGACAGACTGACAGCAGGTAGAGACCCAAACAGACAGAGAGACTGACAGCAGGTAGAGAGACCCAAACAGACAGAGACTGACAGCAGGTAGAGAGACCCAAACAGACAGAGAGACTGACAGCAGGTAGAGAGACCCAAACAGACAGAGAGACTGACAGCAGGTAGAGAGACCCAAACAGACAGAGAGAGACTGACAGCAGGTAGAGAGACCCAAACAGACAGAGAGAGACTGACAGCAGGTAGAGAGACCCAAACAGACAGAGAGACTGACAGCAGGTAGAGAGACCCAAACAGACAGAGAGACTGAGGTAGAGAGACAGACAGGTAGAGAGACCCAAACAGACAGACTGACAGCAGGTAGAGAGACCCAAACAGACAGAGAGACTGACAGCAGGTAGAGAGACCCAAACAGACAGAGAGAGACTGACAGCAGGTAGAGAGACCCAAACAGACAGAGAGAGACTGACAGCAGGTAGAGAGACCCAAACAGACAGAGAGAGACTGACAGCAGGTAGAGAGACCCAAACAGACAGAGAGACTGACAGCAGGTAGAGAGACCCAAACAGACAGAGAGAGACTGACAGCAGGTAGAGAGACCCAAACAGACAGAGAGACTGACAGCAGGTAGAGAGACCCAAACAGACAGAGAGACTGACAGCAGGTAGAGAGACCCAAACAGACAGAGAGACTGACAGCAGGTAGAGAGACCCAAACAGACAGAGAGACTGACAGCAGGTAGAGAGACCCAAACAGACAGAGAGACTGACAGCAGGTAGAGAGACCCAAACAGACAGAGAGAGACTGACAGCAGGTAAAGAGACCCAAACAGACAGAGAGAGACTGACAGCAGGTAGAGAGACCCAAACAGACAGAGAGACTGACAGCAGGTAGAGAGACCCAAACAGACAGAGAGACTGACAGCAGGTAGAGAGACCCAAACAGACAGAGAGAGACTGACAGCAGGTAGAGACCCAAACAGACAGACTGACAGCAGGTAGAGAGACCCAAACAGACAGAGAGACTGACAGCAGGTAGAGAGACCCAAACAGACAGGGAGACTGACAGCAGGTAGAGACCCAAACAGACAGACTGACAGCAGGTAGAGAGACCCAAACAGACAGACTGACAGCAGGTAGAGAGACCCAAACAGACAGAATGACAGCAGGTAGAGAGACCCAAACAGACAGAGAGACTGACAGCAGGTAGAGAGACCCAAACAGACAGACTGACAGCAGGTAGAGAGACCCAAACAGACAGACTGACAGCAGGTAGAGAGACCCAAACAGACAGACTGACAGCAGGTAGAGAGACCCAAACAGACACAGACTGACAGCAGGTAGAGACCCAAACAGACAGAGAGACTGACAGCAGGTAGAGAGACCCAAACAGACAGAGACTGACAGCAGGTAGAGAGACCCAAACAGACAGAGACTGACAGCAGGTAGAGAGACCCAAACAGACAGAGAGAGACTGACAGCAGGTAAAGAGACCCAAACAGACAGAGAGAGACTGACAGCAGGTAGAGAGACCCAAACAGACAGAGAGACTGACAGCAGGTAGAGAGACCCAAACAGACAGAGAGACTGACAGCAGGTAGAGAGACCCAAACAGACAGAGAGAGACTGACAGCAGGTAGAGACCCAAACAGACAGACTGACAGCAGGTAGAGAGACCCAAACAGACAGAGAGACTGACAGCAGGTAGAGAGACCCAAACAGACAGGGAGACTGACAGCAGGTAGAGACCCAAACAGACAGACTGACAGCAGGTAGAGAGACCCAAACAGACAGACTGACAGCAGGTAGAGAGACCCAAACAGACAGAATGACAGCAGGTAGAGAGACCCAAACAGACAGAGACTGACAGCAGGTAGAGAGACCCAAACAGACAGAGAGACTGACAGCAGGTAGAGAGACCCAAACAGACAGACTGACAGCAGGTAGAGAGACCCAAACAGACTGACTGACAGCAGGTAGAGAGACCCAAACAGACACAGACTGACAGCAGGTAGAGACCCAAACAGACAGAGAGACTGACAGCAGGTAGAGAGACCCAAACAGACAGAGAGACTGACAGCAGGTAGAGAGACCCAAACAGACAGACAGACTGACAGCAGGTAGAGAGACCCAAACAGACAGACAGACTGACAGCAGGTAGAGAGACCCAAACAGACAGACAGACTGACAGCAGGTAGAGAGACCCAAACAGACAGAGAGACTGACAGCAGGTAGAGAGACCCAAACAGACAGAC
Organism: Oncorhynchus keta; assembly: GCF_023373465.1. Lineage (NCBI taxonomy): Eukaryota > Metazoa > Chordata > Actinopteri > Salmoniformes > Salmonidae > Oncorhynchus > Oncorhynchus keta. Next base: position 103,860 of record NW_026291000.1, on the reverse strand, counting down.
TGACAGCAGGTAGAGAGACCCAAACAGACAGAAAGAGACTGACTTGGTCATCCACTGTATCTTCAGGTCTCTGAGAGCCTCTTCAAACTCCTCCTTCACATCCTTCTCCTTCGTTCCCTCCTTCGCCCCCTCCTTCGCCCCCTCCTTCGTTCCCTCCTTCGTTCCCTCCTTCGTTCCCTCCTTCGCTCCGTTCTTGGTCTTGTTGGGTGCAGGGATGAGGTGATAGACCACTGGCACAATGTCCTTGATGAGAAAGATAAAACCACTGGTTAACCCACTGACACCCTCTAGGACTACATTACCCATAAGCCTCCACAACACTTCCCCCCACTGCTGTCTGTCCAATCCCTTGTCAGTTAGAATGTGTTGTCATGGTGACAGAACACAGCTGTGCTGCTATATTGACCACCAGAGGAAATTAACCTTGTCTAACTTTGCCAGGAGAAATATATTTACATGTTGGGACAAATATCTTCATTCTTCCCCACAGTGATTCACAACATAAAACACCATTTTCCTTTTGAGGATTTGACAGAGTGAATTCTAGGTCGTCAGTACCTTTTTAAATTTTCCTTGTCGTTTTGCAGAGGCCTGTCCCTGGTGGTCAGAATAACACACAGTGAGAGAGAGAACACAGGAAGGAGCATACAGCCTCTCTTTCATCGTTTACAACTAGTGGCAAGTCATACTGCTTCTCTCTCTCAACTAGTGGAAAGTCATACTGCTACTCTCTCATCGTTTACAACTAGTGACAAGTCATACGGCTACTCTCTCTTATCGTTTACAACTAGTGGCAAGTCATACTGCTTCTCTCTCATCGTTTACAACTAGTGGCAAGTTATACTGCTTCTCTCTCATCGTTTACAACTAGTGGCAAGTCATACTGCTTCTCTCTCTCATCGTTTACAACTAGTGACAAGTCATACTGCTTCTCTCTCATCGTTTACAACTAGTGGCAAGTCATACTGCTTCTCTCTCATCGTTTACAACTAGTGACAAGTCATACTGCTTCTCTCTCATCGTTTACAACTAGTGGCAAGTTATACTGCTTCTCTCTCATCGTTTACAACTAGTGGCAAGTCATACTGCTTCTCTCTCATCGTTTACAACTAGTGACAAGTCATACTGCTTCTCTCTCATCGTTTACAACTAGTGACAAGTCATACTGCTACTCTCTCATCGTTTACAACTAGTGGCAAGTCATACTGCTTCTCTCTCATCGTTTACGACTAGTGGCAAGTCATACTGCTTCTCTCTCTCATCGTTTACAACTAGTGGCAAGTCATACTGCTTCTCTCTCATCGTTTACAACTAGTGACAAGTCATATTGCTTCTCTCATCGTTTACAACTAGTGGCAAGTCATACTGCTTCTCTCTCATCGTTTACAACTAGTGGCAAGTCATACTGCTACTCGCTCATCGTTTACAACTAGTGACAAGTCATACTGCTTCTCTCTCATCGTTTACAACTAGTGACAAGTCATACTGCTACTCTCTTTCATCGTTTACAACTAGTGGCAAGTCATACTGCTTCTCTCTCTCATCGTTTACAACTAGTGACAAGTCATACTGCTTCTCTCTCATCGTTTACAACTAGTGACAAGTCATATTGCTTCTCTCATCGTTTACAACTAGTGGCAAGTCATACTGCTTCTCTCTCATCGTTTACAACTAGTGACAAGTCATACTGCTTCTCTCTCATCGTTTACAACTAGTGGCAAGTTATACTGCTTCTCTCTCATCGTTTACAACTAGTGACAAGTCATACTGCTTCTCTCATCGTTTACAACTAGTGACAAGTCATACTGCTTCTCTCATCGTTTACAACTAGTGACAAGTCATACTGCTACTCTCTTTCATCGTTTACAACTAGTGGCAAGTCATACTGCTTCTCTCTCATCGTTTACAACTAGTGGCAAGTTATACTGCTTCTCTCTCATCGTTTACAACTAGTGACAAGTCATACTGCTACTCTCTCATCGTTTACAACTAGTGACAAGTCATACTGCTACTCTCTTTCATCGTTTACAACTAGTGGCAAGTTATACTGCTTCTCTCTCATCGTTTACAACTAGTGACAAGTCATACTGCTACTCTCTTTCATCGTTTACAACTAGTGACAAGTCATACTGCTACTCTCTTTCATCGTTTACAACTAGTGGCAAGTCATACTGCTTCTCTCTTTCATCGTTTACAACTAGTGGCAAGTCATACTGCTTCTCTCTCTCATCGTTTACAACTAGTGGCAAGTCATACTGCTTCTCTCTCTCATCGTTTACAACTAGTGGCAAGTCATACTGCTTCTCTCTCATCGTTTACAACTAGTGGCAAGTCATACTGCTTCTCTCTCATCGTTTACAACTAGTGGCAAGTCATACTGCTTCTCTCTCATCGTTTACAACTAGTGGCAAGTCATACTGCTTCTCTCTCATCGTTTACAACTAGTGACAAGTCATACTGCTTCTCTCTCATCGTTTACAACTAGTGACAAGTCATACTGCTTCTCTCTCTCATCGTTTACAACTAGTGACAAGTCATACTGCTTCTCTCTCTCATCGTTTACAACTAGTGGCAAGTCATACTGCTTCTCTCTTTCATCGTTTACAACTAGTGGCAAGTCATACTGCTTCTCTCTCTCATCGTTTACAACTAGTGACAAGTCATACTGCTTCTCTCTCTCATCGTTTACAACTAGTGGCAAGTCATACTGCTTCTCTCTCATCGTTTACAACTAGTGACAAGTCATACTGCTTCTCTCTCTCATCGTTTACAACTAGTGGCAAGTCATACTGCTTCTCTCTTTCATCGTTTACAACTAGTGGCAAGTCATACTGCTTCTCTCTCTCATCGTTTACAACTAGTGACAAGTCATACTGCTTCTCTCTCATCGTTTACGACTAGTGACAAGTCATACTGCTACTCTCTCATCGTTTACAACTAGTGGCAAGTCATACTGCTTCTCTCTCATCGTTTACAACTAGTGACAAGTCATACTGCTTCTCTCTCATCGTTTACAACTAGTGACAAGTCATACTGCTTCTCTCTCATCATTTACGACTAGTGACAAGTCATACTGCTTCTCTCTCATCGTTTACAACTAGTGACAAGTCATACTGCTTCTCTCTCATCGTTTACGACTAGTGACAAGTCATACTGCTTCTCTCTCTCATCGTTTACAACTAGTGGCAAGTCATACTGCTACTCTCTCTCATCGTTTACAACTAGTGACAAGTCATACTGCTACTCTCTCATCGTTTACAACTAGTGACAAGTCATACTGCTACTCTCTCATCGTTTACAACTAGTGACAAGTCATACTGCTTCTCTCTCATCGTTTACAACTAGTGACAAGTCATACTGCTACTCTCTCATCGTTTACAACTAGTGACAAGTTATACTGCTTCTCTCTCATCGTTTACAACTAGTGGCAAGTCATACTGCTACTCTCTCATCGTTTACAACTAGTGACAAGTCATACTGCTTCTCTCTCATCGTTTACAACTAGTGACAAGTCATACTGCTTCTCTCTCTCTCATCGTTTACAACTAGTGACAAGTCATACTGCTTCTCTCTCATCGTTTACAACTAGTGGCAAGTCATACTGCTTCTCTCTCATCGTTTGCAACTAGTGACAAGTCATACTGCTTCTCTCTCATCGTTTACAACTAGTGACAAGTCATACTGCTTCTCTCTCATCGTTTACAACTAGTGACAAGTCATACGGCTACTCTCTCATCGTTTACAACTAGTGACAAGTCATACTGCTTCTCTCTCATCGTTTACAACTAGTGACAAGTCATACTGCTACTCTCTCATCGTTTACAACTAGTGACAAGTCATACTGCTTCTCTCTCATCGTTTACAACTAGTGGCAAGTCATACTGCTTCTCTCTCATCGTTTACAACTAGTGGCAAGTCATACTGCTACTCTCTCATCGTTTACAACTAGTGGCAAGTCATACTGCTACTCTCTCATCGTTTACAACTAGTGGCAAGTCATACTGCTACTCTCTCATCGTTTACAACTAGTGGCAAGTCATACTGCTACTCTCTCTCATCGTTTACAACTAGTGACAAGTCATACTGCTTCTCTCTCATCGTTTACAACTAGTGACAAGTCATACTGCTTCTCTCTCATCGTTTACAACTAGTGGCAAGTCATACTGCTTCTCTCTCAACTAGTGGCAAGTCATACTGCTACTCTCTCTCATCGTTTACAACTAGTGACAAGTCATACTGCTTCTCTCTCATCGTTTACAACTAGTGACAAGTCATACTGCTTCTCTCTCATCGTTTACAACTAGTGGCAAGTCATACTGCTTCTCTCTCAACTAGTGGCAAGTCATACTGCTTCTCTCTCATCGTTTACAACTAGTGACAAGTCATACTGCTTCTCTCTCATCGTTTACAACTAGTGACAAGTCATACTGCTTCTCTCTCATCGTTTACAACTAGTGGCAAGTCATACTGCTTCTCTCTCAACTAGTGGCAAGTCATACTGCTTCTCTCTCAACTAGTGACAAGTCATACTGCTTCTCTCTCATCGTTTACAACTAGTGACAAGTCATACTGCTTCTCTCTCATCGTTTACAACTAGTGACAAGTCATACTGCTTCTCTCTCATCGTTTACAACTAGTGACAAGTCATACTGCTTCTCTCTCATCGTTTACAACTAGTGACAAGTCATACTGCTTCTCTCTCATCGTTTACAACTAGTGACAAGTCATACTGCTTCTCTCTCTCATCGTTTACAACTAGTGGCAAGTCATACTGCTTCTCTCTCATCGTTTACAACTAGTGACAAGTCATACTGCTTCTCTCTCTCATCGTTTACAACTAGTGGCAAGTCATACTGCTTCTCTCTTTCATCGTTTACAACTAGTGGCAAGTCATACTGCTTCTCTCTCTCATCGTTTACAACTAGTGACAAGTCATACTGCTTCTCTCTCATCGTTTACGACTAGTGACAAGTCATACTGCTACTCTCTCATCGTTTACAACTAGTGGCAAGTCATACTGCTTCTCTCTCATCGTTTACAACTAGTGACAAGTCATACTGCTTCTCTCTCATCGTTTACAACTAGTGACAAGTCATACTGCTTCTCTCTCATCGTTTACGACTAGTGACAAGTCATACTGCTTCTCTCTCATCGTTTACAACTAGTGACAAGTCATACTGCTTCTCTCTCATCGTTTACGACTAGTGACAAGTCATACTGCTTCTCTCTCTCATCGTTTACAACTAGTGGCAAGTCATACTGCTACTCTCTCTCATCGTTTACAACTAGTGACAAGTCATACTGCTACTCTCTCATCGTTTACAACTAGTGACAAGTCATACTGCTACTCTCTCATCGTTTACAACTAGTGACAAGTCATACTGCTTCTCTCTCATCGTTTACAACTAGTGACAAGTCATACTGCTACTCTCTCATCGTTTACAACTAGTGACAAGTCATACTGCTACTCTCTCATCGTTTACAACTAGTGACAAGTCATACTGCTTCTCTCTCATCGTTTACAACTAGTGACAAGTCATACTGCTTCTCTCTCTCATCGTTTACAACTAGTGACAAGTCATACTGCTTCTCTCTCATCGTTTACAACTAGTGGCAAGTCATACTGCTTCTCTCTCACAACTAGTGGCAAGTCATACTGCTTCTCTCTCATCGTTTACAACTAGTGACAAGTCATACTGCTTCTCTCTCATCGTTTACAACTAGTGACAAGTCATACTGCTTCTCTCTCATCGTTTACAACTAGTGACAAGTCATACTGCTTCTCTCTCATCGTTTACAACTAGTGGCAAGTCATACTGCTACTCTCTCATCGTTTACAACTAGTGGCAAGTCATACTGCTTCTCTCTCATCGTTTACAACTAGTGGCAAGTCATACTGCTACTCTCTCATCGTTTACAACTAGTGGCAAGTCATACTGCTACAACTAGTGGCAAGTCATACTGCTTCTCTCTCATCGTTTACAACTAGTGACAAGTCATACTGCTTCTCTCTCATCGTTTACAACTAGTGGCAAGTCATACTGCTTCTCTCTCTCATCAAGTCATACTGTTTACAACTAGTGACAAGTCATACTGCTTCTCTCTCATCGTTTACAACTAGTGACAAGTCATACTGCTTCTCTCTCATCATTTACAACTAGTGGCAAGTCATACTGCTTCTCTCTCATCAAACTAGTGGCAAGTCATACTGCTACTCTCTCATCGTTTACAACTAGTGACAAGTCATACTGCTTCTCTCTCATCGTTTACAACTAGTGACAAGTCATACTGCTTCTCTCTCATCGTTTACAACTAGTGGCAAGTCATACTGCTTCTCTCTCAACTAGTGGCAAGTCATACTGCTTCTCTCTCTCACAACTAGTGACAAGTCATACTGCTTCTCTCTCTTACAACTAGTGACAAGTCATACTGCTTCTCTCTCATCGTTTACAACTAGTGACAAGTCATACTGCTTCTCTCTCAACTAGTGACAAGTCATACTGCTTCTCTCTCTCACAACTAGTGACAAGTCATACTGCTTCTCTCTCTCACAACTAGTGACAAGTCATACTGCTTCTCTCTCTCACAACTAGTGACAAGTCATACTGCTTCTCTCTCATTGTTTACAACTAGTGGCAAGTCATACTGCTTCTCTCTCAACTAGTGACAAGTCATACTGCTTCTCTCTCTCACAACTAGTGACAAGTCATACTGCTTCTCTTTCATTGTTTACAACTAGTGACAAGTCATACTGCTTCTCTCTCTCAACTAGTGACAAGTCATACTGCTTCTCTCTCATCGTTTACAACTAGTGACAAGTCATACTGCTTCTCTCTCATCGTTTACAACTAGTGACAAGTCATACTGCTTCTCTCTCATCGTTTACAACTAGTGGCAAGTCATACTGCTACTCTCTCTCATCGTTTACAACTAGTGGCAAGTCATACTGCTTCTCTCTCATCGTTTACAACTAGTGACAAGTCATACTGCTTCTCTCTCATCGTTTACAACTAGTGGCAAGTCATACTGCTTCTCTCTCATCGTTTACAACTAGTGACAAGTCATACTGCTTCTCTCTCATCGTTTACAACTAGTGACAAGTCATACTGCTTCTCTCTCATCGTTTACAACTAGTGACAAGTCATACTGCTTCTCTCTCATCGTTTACAACTAGTGGCAAGTCATACTGCTTCTCTCTCATCGTTTACAACTAGTGGCAAGTCATACTGTCATACAAGTCATACTGCTTCTCTCTCATCGTTTACAACTAGTGACAAGTCATACTGCTTCTCTCTCATCGTTTACAACTAGTGACAAGTCATACTGCTTCTCTCTCATCGTTTACAACTAGTGACAAGTCATACTGCTTCTCTCTCATCGTTTACTAGTGACAAGTCATACTGCTTCTCTCTCATCGTTTACAACTAGTGACAAGTCATACTGCTTCTCTCTCATCGTTTACAACTAGTGACAAGTCATACTGCTTCTCTCTCATCGTTTACAACTAGTGACAAGTCATACTGCTTCTCTCTCATCGTTTACAACTAGTGACAAGTCATACTGCTTCTCTCTCATCGTTTACAACTAGTGACAAGTCATACTGCTTCTCTCTCATCGTTTACAACTAGTGACAAGTCATACTGCTTCTTCTCTCTCAACTAGTGACAAGTCATACTGCTTCTCTCTCATCAACTAGTGACAAGTCATACTGCTTCTCTCTCATCGTTTACAACTAGTGACAAGTCATACTGCTTCTCTCTCATCGTTTACAACTAGTGACAAGTCATACTGCTTCTCTCTCATCGTTTACAACTAGTGACAAGTCATACTGCTTCTCTCTCATCGTTTACAACTAGTGACAAGTCATACTGCTTCTCTCTCATCGTTTACAACTAGTGACAAGTCATACTGCTTCTCTCTCATCGTTTACAACTAGTGACAAGTCATACTGCTTCTCTCTCATCGTTTACAACTAGTGGCAAGTCATACTGCTTCTCTCATCGTTTACACTAGTGACAAGTCATACTGCTTCTCTCTCATCGTTTACAACTAGTGACAAGTCATACTGCTTCTCTCTCATCGTTTACAACTAGTGACAAGTCATACTGCTTCTCTCTCATCGTTTACAACTAGTGACAAGTCATACTGCTTCTCTCTCATCGTTTACAACTAGTGACAAGTCATACTGCTTCTCTCTCATCGTTTACAACTAGTGACAAGTCATACTGCTTCTCTCTCATCGTTTACAACTAGTGACAAGTCATACTGCTTCTCTCTCATCGTTTACAACTAGTGACAAGTCATACTGCTTCTCTCTCATCGTTTACAACTAGTGACAAGTCATACTGCTTCTCTCTCATCGTTTACAACTAGTGGCAAGTCATACTGCTTCTCTCTCATCGTTTACAACTAGTGACAAGTCATATTGCTTCTCTCATCGTTTACAACTAGTGACAAGTCATACTGCTTCTCTCTCATCAAGTCATTACAACTAGTGACAAGTCATACTGCTTCTCTCTCATCGTTTACAACTAGTGACAAGTCATACTGCTTCTCTCTCATCGTTTACAACTAGTGACAAGTCATACTGCTTCTCTCTCATCGTTTACAACTAGTGAAGTCATACTGCTTCTCTCTCATCGTTTACAACTAGTGACAAGTCATACTGCTTCTCTCTCATCGTTTACAACTAGTGACAAGTCATACTGCTCATCTCTCTCTCTCATCGTTTACAACTAGTGACAAGTCATACTGCTTCTCTCTCATCGTTTACAACTAGTGACAAGTCATACTGCTTCTCTCTCATCGTTTACAACTAGTGACAAGTCATACTGCTTCTCTCTCATCGTTTACAACTAGTGACAAGTCATACTGCTTCTCTCTCATCGTTTACAACTAGTGACAAGTCATACTGCTTCTCTCTCATCGTTTACAACTAGTGACAAGTCATACTGCTTCTCTCTCATCGTTTACAACTAGTGACAAGTCATACTGCTTCTCTCTCATCGTTTACAACTAGTGACAAGTCATACTGCTTCTCTCTCATCGTTTACAACTAGTGAAGTCATACTGTCATACTAGTGACAAGTCATACTCTCTCTCATCGTTTACAACTAGTGACAAGTCATACTGCTCATCGTTTACAACTAGTGACAAGTCATACTGCTTCTCTCTCATCGTTTACAACTAGTGACAAGTCATACTGCTTCTCTCTCATCGTTTACAACTAGTGACAAGTCATACTGCTTCTCTCTCATCGTTTACAACTAGTGACAAGTCATACTGCTTCTCTCTCATCGTTTACAACTAGTGACAAGTCATACTGCTTCTCTCTCATCGTTTACAACTAGTGACAAGTCATACTGCTTCTCTCTCATCGTTTACAACTAGTGACAAGTCATACTGCTTCTCTCTCATCGTTTACAACTAGTGACAAGTCATACGGCTACTCTCTCTCATCGTTTACAACTAGTGACAAGTCATACTGCTTCTCTCTCATCGTTTACAACTAGTGACAAGTCATACTGCTACTCTCTCATCGTTTACAACTAGTGACAAGTCATACTGCTTCTCTCTCATCGTTTACAACTAGTGGCAAGTCATACTGCTTCTCTCTCATCGTTTACAACTAGTGGCAAGTCATACTGCTACTCTCTCATCGTTTACAACTAGTGGCAAGTCATACTGCTACTCTCTCATCGTTTACAACTAGTGGCAAGTCATACTGCTACTCTCTCATCGTTTACAACTAGTGGCAAGTCATACTGCTACTCTCTCTCATCGTTTACAACTAGTGACAAGTCATACTGCTTCTCTCTCATCGTTTACAACTAGTGACAAGTCATACTGCTTCTCTCTCATCGTTTACAACTAGTGGCAAGTCATACTGCTTCTCTCTCAACTAGTGGCAAGTCATACTGCTACTCTCTCTCATCGTTTACAACTATTGACAAGTCATACTGCTTCTCTCTCATCGTTTACAACTAGTGACAAGTCATACTGCTTCTCTCTCATCGTTTACAACTAGTGGCAAGTCATACTGCTTCTCTCTCAACTAGTGGCAAGTCATACTGCTTCTCTCTCAACTAGTGACAAGTCATACTGCTTCTCTCTCATCGTTTACAACTAGTGACAAGTCATACTGCTTCTCTCTCATCGTTTACAACTAGTGACAAGTCATACTGCTTCTCTCTCAACTAGTGACAAGTCATACTGCTTCTCTCTCATCGTTTACAACTAGTGACAAGTCATACTGCTTCTCTCTCATCGTTTACAACTAGTGACAAGTCATACTGCTTCTCTCTCATCGTTTACAACTAGTGGCAAGTCATACTGCTTCTCTCTCAACTAGTGACAAGTCATACTGCTTCTCTCTCTCAACTAGTGACAAGTCATACTGCTTCTCTCTCATCGTTTACAACTAGTGACAAGTCATACTGCTTCTCTTTCATTGTTTACAACTAGTGACAAGTCATACTGCTTCTCTCTCATCGTTTACAACTAGTGACAAGTCATACTGCTTCTCTCTCATCGTTTACAACTAGTGACAAGTCATACTGCTTCTCTCTCATCGTTTACAACTAGTGACAAGTCATACTGCTTCTCTCTCTCATCGTTTACAACTAGTGACAAGTCATACTGCTTCTCTCTCATCGTTTACAACTAGTGACAAGTCATACTGCTTCTCTCTCATCGTTTACAACTAGTGACAAGTCATACTGCTTCTCTCTCATCGTTTACAACTAGTGGCAAGTCATACTGCTTCTCTCTCATCGTTTACAACTAGTGACAAGTCATACTGCTTCTCTCTCATCGTTTACAACTAGTGACAAGTCATACTGCTTCTCTCTCATCGTTTACAACTAGTGACAAGTCATACTGCTTCTCTCTCATCGTTTACAACTAGTGACAAGTCATACTGCTTCTCTCTCATCGTTTACAACTAGTGACAAGTCATACTGCTTCTCTCTCATCGTTTACAACTAGTGACAAGTCATACTGCTTCTCTCTCATCGTTTACAACTAGTGGCAAGTCATACTGCTTCTCTCTCATCGTTTACAACTAGTGACAAGTCATACTGCTTCTCTCTCATCGTTTACAACTAGTGACAAGTCATACTGCTTCTCTCTCATCGTTTACAACTAGTGGCAAGTCATACTGCTACTCTCTCTCATCGTTTACAACTAGTGACAAGTCATACTGCTACTCTCTCATCGTTTACAACTAGTGACAAGTCATACTGCTGCTCTCTCATCGTTTACAACTAGTGACAAGTCATACTGCTTCTCTCTCATCGTTTACAACTAGTGACAAGTCATACTGCTACTCTCTCATCGTTTACAACTAGTGACAAGTCATACTGCTACTCTCTCATCGTTTACAACTAGTGACAAGTCATACTGCTTCTCTCTCATCGTTTACAACTAGTGACAAGTCATACTGCTTCTCTCTCTCAACTAGTGGAAAGTCATACTGCTGCTCTCTCATAGTTTACAACTAGTGACAAGTCATACTGCTTCTCTCTCATCGTTTACAACTAGTGACAAGTCATACTGCTTCTCTCTCATCGTTTACAACTAGTGACAAGTCATACTGCTTCTCTCTCATCGTTTACAACTAGTGACAAGTCATACTGCTTCTCTCTCATCGTTTACAACTAGTGACAAGTCATACTGCTTCTCTCTCATCGTTTACAACTAGTGGCAAGTCATACTGCTTCTCTCTCATCGTTTACAACTAGTGGCAAGTCATACTGCTTCTCTCTCATCGTTTACAACTAGTGGCAAGTCATACTGCTACTCTCTCATCGTTTACAACTAGTGGCAAGTCATACTGCTACTCTCTCATCGTTTACAACTAGTGGCAAGTCATACTGCTACTCTCTCATCTCTAGTGGCAAGTCATACTGCTACTCTCTCTCATCGTTTACAACTAGTGACAAGTCATACTGCTTCTCTCTCATCGTTTACAACTAGTGACAAGTCATACTGCTTCTCTCTCATCGTTTACAACTAGTGGCAAGTCATACTGCTTCTCTCTCAACTAGTGGCAAGTCATACTGCTACTCTCTCTCATCGTTTACAACTAGTGACAAGTCATACTGCTTCTCTCTCATCGTTTACAACTAGTGACAAGTCATACTGCTTCTCTCTCATCGTTTACAACTAGTGGCAAGTCATACTGCTTCTCTCTCAACTAGTGGCAAGTCATACTGCTTCTCTCTCAACTAGTGACAAGTCATACTGCTTCTCTCTCATCGTTTACAACTAGTGACAAGTCATACTGCTTCTCTCTCATCGTTTACAACTAGTGACAAGTCATACTGCTTCTCTCTCAACTAGTGACAAGTCATACTGCTTCTCTCTCATCGTTTACAACTAGTGACAAGTCATACTGCTTCTCTCTCATCGTTTACAACTAGTGGCAAGTCATACTGCTTCTCTCTCAACTAGTGGCAAGTCATACTGCTTCTCTCTCAACTAGTGACAAGTCATACTGCTTCTCTCTCATCGTTTACAACTAGTGACAAGTCATACTGCTTCTCTCTCATCGTTTACAACTAGTGACAAGTCATACTGCTTCTCTCTCATCGTTTACAACTAGTGACAAGTCATACTGCTTCTCTCTCATCGTTTACAACTAGTGACAAGTCATACTGCTTCTCTCTCATCGTTTACAACTAGTGACAAGTCATACTGCTTCTCTCTCATCGTTTACAACTAGTGGCAAGTCATACTGCTACTCTCTCATCGTTTACAACTAGTGGCAAGTCATACTGCTTCTCTCTCAACTAGTGACAAGTCATACTGCTTCTCTCTCATCGTTTACAACTAGTGACAAGTCATACTGCTTCTCTCTCATCGTTTACAACTAGTGACAAGTCATACTGCTTCTCTCTCATCGTTTACAACTAGTGGCAAGTCATACTGCTTCTCTCTCATCGTTTACAACTAGTGGCAAGTCATACTGCTTCTCTCTCATCGTTTACAACTAGTGGCAAGTCATACTGCTTCTCTCTCATCGTTTACAACTAGTGACAAGTCATACTGCTTCTCTCTCATCGTTTACAACTAGTGACAAGTCATACTGCTTCTCTCTCTCATCGTTTACAACTAGTGGCAAGTCATACTGCTTCTCTCTCATCGTTTACAACTAGTGACAAGTCATACTGCTTCTCTCTCATCGTTTACAACTAGTGACAAGTCATACTGCTACTCTCTCTCTCTCAACTAGTGACAAGTCATACTGCTTCTCTCTCATCGTTTACAACTAGTGACAAGTCATACTGCTTCTCTCTCGTTTACAACTAGTGACAAGTCATACTGCTTCTCTCTCTCTCAACTAGTGACAAGTCATACTGCTTCTCTCTCATCAACTAACTAGTGACAAGTCATACTGCTTCTCTCTCTCTCAACTAGTGACAAGTCATACTGCTTCTCTCTCTCTCTACAACTAGTGACAAGTCATACTGCTTCTCTCTCATCGTTTACAACTAGTGGCAAGTCATACTGCTTCTCTCTCATCGTTTACAACTAGTGGCAAGTCATACTGCTTCTCTCTCATAGTTTACAACTAGTGGCAAGTCATACTGCTTCTCTCTCTCTCTCAACTAGTGACAAGTCATACTGCTTCTCTCTCTCTCTCAACTAGTGACAAGTCATACTGCTTCTCTCTCTCATCGTTTACAACTAGTGACAAGTCATACTGCTTCTCTCTCATCGTTTACAACTAGTGGCAAGTCATACTGCTTCTCTCTCATCGTTTACAACTAGTGACAAGTCATACTGCTTCTCTCTCTCTCAACTAGTGACAAGTCATACTGCTACTCTCTCTCTCTCAACTAGTGACAAGTCATACTGCTTCTCTCTCATCGTTTACAACTAGTGACAAGTCATACTGCTACTCTCTCTCTCTCAACTAGTGACAAGTCATACTGCTTCTCTCTCATCGTTTACAACTAGTGGCAAGTCATACTGCTTCTCTCTCTCTCTCAACTAGTGACAAGTCATACTGCTTCTCTCTCTCTCTCAACTAGTGACAAGTCATACTGCTTCTCTCTCATCGTTTACAACTAGTGGCAAGTCATACTGCTTCTCTCTCTCTCTCAACTAGTGGCAAGTCATACTGCTTCTCTCTCTCTCTCAACTAGTGACAAGTCATACTGCTTCTCTCTCTCTCTCAACTAGTGACAAGTCATATTGCTTCTCTCTCATCGTTTACAACTAGTGACAAGTCATACTGCTTCTCTCTCATCGTTTACAACTAGTGACAAGTCATACTGCTTCTCTCTCATCGTTTACAACTAGTGACAAGTCATACTGCTTCTCTCTCATCGTTTACAACTAGTGACAAGTCATACTGCTTCTCTCTCATCGTTTACAACTAGTGACAAGTCATACTGCTTCTCTCTCATCGTTTACAACTAGTGACAAGTCATACTGCTACTCTCTCATCGTTTACAACTAGTGACAAGTCATACTGCTTCTCTCTCATCGTTTACAACTAGTGGCAAGTCATACTGCTACTCTCTCATCGTTTACAACTAGTGGCAAGTCATACTGCTTCTCTCTCATCGTTTACAACTAGTGGCAAGTCATACTGCTTCTCTCTCATAGTTTACAACTAGTGGCAAGTCATACTGCTTCTCTCTCTCTCTCAACTAGTGACAAGTCATACTGCTTCTCTCTCTCTCTCAACTAGTGACAAGTCATACTGCTTCTCTCTCTCATCGTTTACAACTAGTGACAAGTCATACTGCTTCTCTCTCATCGTTTACAACTAGTGGCAAGTCATACTGCTTCTCTCTCATCGTTTACAACTAGTGACAAGTCATACTGCTTCTCTCTCTCTCTCAACTAGTGACAAGTCATACTGCTTCTCTCTCTCTCTCAACTAGTGACAAGTCATACTGCTTCTCTCTCATCGTTTACAACTAGTGACAAGTCATACTGCTTCTCTCTCTCTCTCAACTAGTGACAAGTCATACTGCTTCTCTCTCATCGTTTACAACTAGTGGCAAGTCATACTGCTACTCTCTCTCTCTCAACTAGTGGCAAGTCATACTGCTTCTCTCTCTCTCTCAACTAGTGGCAAGTCATACTGCTTCTCTCTCATCGTTTACAACTAGTGGCAAGTCATACTGCTACTCTCTCTCTCTCAACTAGTGGCAAGTCATACTGCTTCTCTCTCTCTCTCAACTAGTGACAAGTCATACTGCTTCTCTCTCTCTCTCAACTAGTGACAAGTCATATTGCTTCTCTCTCATCGTTTACAACTAGTGACAAGTCATACTGCTTCTCTCTCATCGTTTACAACTAGTGGCAAGTCATACTGCTTCTCTCTCTCATCGTTTACAACTAGTGACAAGTCATACTGCTTCTCTCTCATCGTTTACAACTAGTGACAAGTCATACTGCTTCTCTCTCATCGTTTACAACTAGTGGCAAGTCATACTGCTACTCTCTCATCGTTTACAACTAGTGACAAGTCATACTGCTTCTCTCTCATCGTTTACAACTAGTGGCAAGTCATACTGCTACTCTCTCATCGTTTACAACTAGTGACAAGTCATACTGCTTCTCTCTTTCATCGTTTACAACTAGTGACAAGTCATACTGCTTCTCTCTCATCGTTTACAACTAGTGGCAAGTCATACTGCTACTCTCTCATCGTTTACAACTAGTCACAAGTCATACTGCTTCTCTCTCATCGTTTACAACTAGTGACAAGTCATACTGCTTCTCTCTCATCGTTTACAACTAGTGGCAAGTCATACTGCTACTCTCTCATCGTTTACAACTAGTGACAAGTCATACTGCTACTCTCTCATCGTTTACAACTAGTGACAAGTCATACTGCTTCTCTCTCATCGTTTACAACTAGTGACAAGTCATACTGCTTCTCTCTCATCGTTTACAACTAGTGACAAGTCATACTGCTTCTCTCTCATCGTTTACAACTAGTGACAAGTCATACTGCTACTCTCTCTCATCGTTTACAACTAGTGGCAAGTCATACTGCTTCTCTCTCATCGTTTACAACTAGTGACAAGTCATACGGCTACTCTCTCTCATCGTTTACAACTAGTGACAAGTCATACTGCTTCTCTCTCATCGTTTACAACTAGTGACAAGTCATACTGCTTCTCTCTCATCGTTTACAACTAGTGACAAGTCATACGGCTACTCTCTCTCATCGTTTACAACTAGTGACAAGTCATACTGCTTCTCTCTCATCGTTTACAACTAGTGGCAAGTTATACTGCTTCTCTCTCATCGTTTACAACTAGTGACAAGTCATACGGCTACTCTCTCTCATCGTTTACAACTAGTGACAAGTCATACTGCTTCTCTCTCATCGTTTACAACTAGTGACAAGTCATACTGCTTCTCTCTCATCGTTTACAACTAGTGGCAAGTCATACTGCTTCTCTCTCATCGTTTACAACTAGTGACAAGTCATACTGCTACTCTCTCATCGTTTACAACTAGTGGCAAGTCATACTGCTTCTCTCTCATCGTTTACAACTAGTGGCAAGTCATACTGCTTCTCTCTCTCATCGTTTACAACTAGTGGCAAGTCATACTGCTTCTCTCTCATCGTTTACATCTAGTGACAAGTCATATTGCTTCTCTCATCGTTTACAACTAGTGGCAAGTCATACTGCTTCTCTCTCTCATCGTTTACAACTAGTGGCAAGTCATACTGCTACTCTCTCATCGTTTACAACTAGTGGCAAGTCATACTGCTTCTCTCTCTCAACTAGTGGCAAGTCATACTGCTTCTCTCTCTCTCATCGTTTACAACTAGTGGCAAGTCATACTGCTACTCTCATCGTTTACAACTAGTGGCAAGTCATACTGCTTCTCTCTCTCAACTAGTGGAAAGTCATACTGCTACTCTCTCATCGTTTACAACTAGTGGCAAGTCATACTGCTTCTCTCTCTCTCATCGTTTACAACTAGTGGCAAGTCATACTGCTACTCTCTCATCGTTTACAACTAGTGGCAAGTCATACTGCTTCTCTCTCTCAACTAGTGGAAAGTCATACTGCTACCCTCTCATCGTTTACAACTAGTGACAAGTCATACTGCTTCTCTCTCATCGTTTACAACTAGTGGCAAGTCATACTGCTTCTCTCTCATCGTTTACAACTAGTGGCAAGTCATACTGCTTCTCTCTCATCGTTTACAACTAGTGGCAAGTCATACTGCTTCTCTCTCTCTCAACTAGTGACAAGTCATACTGCTTCTCTCTCATCGTTTACAACTAGTGGCAAGTCATACTGCTTCTCTCTCATCGTTTACAACTAGTGACAAGTCATACTGCTTCTCTCTCAACTAGTGGCAAGTCATACTGCTACTCTCTCATCGTTTACAACTAGTGGCAAGTCATACTGCTACTCTCTCATCATTTACAACTAGTGACAAGTCATACTGCTTCTCTCTCATCGTTTACAACTAGTGACAAGTCATACTGCTACTCTCTCATCGTTTACAACTAGTGGAAAGTCATACTGCTTCTCTCTCTCAACTAGTGACAAGTCATACTGCTTCTCTCTCTCTCATCGTTTACAACTAGTGGCAAGTCATACTGCTACTCTCATCGTTTACAACTAGTGGCAAGTCATACTGCTTCTCTCTCTCAACTAGTGGAAAGTCATACTGCTACTCTCTCATCGTTTACAACTAGTGGCAAGTCATACTGCTTCTCTCTCTCTCATCGTTTACAACTAGTGGCAAGTCATACTGCTACTCTCTCATCGTTTACAACTAGTGGCAAGTCATACTGCTTCTCTCTCTCAACTAGTGGAAAGTCATACTGCTACCCTCTCATCGTTTACAACTAGTGACAAGTCATACTGCTTCTCTCTCATCGTTTACAACTAGTGGCAAGTCATACTGCTTCTCTCTCATCGTTTACAACTAGTGGCAAGTCATACTGCTTCTCTCTCATCGTTTACAACTAGTGGCAAGTCATACTGCTTCTCTCTCTCTCTCAACTAGTGACAAGTCATACTGCTTCTCTCTCATCGTTTACAACTAGTGGCAAGTCATACTGCTTCTCTCTCATCGTTTACAACTAGTGACAAGTCATACTGCTTCTCTCTCAACTAGTGGCAAGTCATACTGCTACTCTCTCATCGTTTACAACTAGTGGCAAGTCATACTGCTACTCTCTCATCATTTACAACTAGTGACAAGTCATACTGCTTCTCTCTCATCGTTTACAACTAGTGACAAGTCATACTGCTTCTCTCTCAACTAGTGACAAGTCATACTGCTTCTCTCTCAACTAGTGACAAGTCATACTGCTTCTCTCTCAACTAGTGACAAGTCATACTGCTTCTCTCTCAACTAGTGACAAGTCATACTGCTTCTCTCTCATCGTTTACAACTAGTGACAAGTCATACTGCTTCTCTCTCAACTAGTGACATGTCATACTGCTTCTCTCTCAACTAGTGGCAAGTCATACTGCTGCTCTCTCATCATTTACAACTAGTGACAAGTCATACTGCTTCTCTCTCATCGTTTACAACTAGTGACAAGTCATACTGCTTCTCTCTCAACTAGTGACAAGTCATACTGCTACTCTCTCATCGTTTACAACTAGTGGCAAGTCATACTGCTTCTCTCTCATCGTTTACAACTAGTGGCAAGTCATACTGCTTCTCTCTCTCACAACTAGTGACAAGTCATACTGCTTCTCTCTCATCGTTTACAACTAGTGACAAGTCATACTGCTTCTCTCTCATCGTTTACAACTAGTGGGAAGTCATACTGCTACTCTCTCATCGTTTACAACTAGTGACAAGTCATACTGCTTCTCTCTCATCGTTTACAACTAGTGACAAGTCATACTGCTTCTCTCTCATCGTTTACAACTAGTGGCAAGTCATACTGCTACTCTCTCATCGTTTACAACTAGTGGCAAGTCATACTGCTTCTCTCTCATCGTTTACAACTAGTGACAAGTCATACTGCTACTCTCTTTCATCGTTTACAACTAGTGACAAGTAGACCAGAACTAAACAACTAAACAGAACCTAACAGAACTCCTGAACACAACAAAGACCAGAGTGACGGACAGCAGCATCTACGAATCACAGGCCACGGAGTCGCAGGCAGGAACTAGAAAACCCCTCCCACCACACAGTGAAAAGAGCATCAAAGCAACGTGCAACTAAAACTGTGCCGCTAGCAAAGCTTGTGATTGGTTGAGAAGGATGCCGAGTGGGGGCCATAAAAAGGAGTGAGCCAATGAGAGTGTAGGAGAGCTGTTGACTGACAGTAGAAAGAGCCACTCACTGCTTTCTTGCCGTATTCTCCCTTAGGCACGACCAAGGAGCCGGTCAGATAGCATCCTGGACATGTTCCTTTAGGAACCCTGGAGAGAGAGACAGAGAGACAGAGAGAGAGAGACAGAGAGAGAGAGACAGAGAGAGAGAGACAGAGAGAGAGAGACAGAGAGAGAGAGAGAGAGACAGAGAGAGAGAGAGAGAGAGACAGAGAGACCAGAGAGAGAGAGGGGGGGGGAGACAGAGAGATAGAGGCGCTCACTTATCATAAGGCAGTGAGTTGACAAAGAAGGGCTGAGTAGCTCCAGGGGTCAGTACTGAGGGTCAGGGGTCAGAGTCGCCAGGTGTGAGGGTCAGGGGTCAGAGTCGCCAGGGGTGAGGGTCAGGGGTCAGGGTCGCCAGGTGTGAGGGTCAGGAGTCAGGGTCGCCAGGTGTGAGGGTCAGGGGTCAGGGTCGCCAGGGTTGAGGGTCAGGGTCGCCAGGTGAGGGTCAGGAGTCAGGGTCGCCAGGGGTCAGGGTCGCCAGGGGTGAGGGTCAGGGTCTCCAGGGGTGAGGGTCAGGGTCTCCAGGGGTGAGGGTCAGGGTCGCCAGGGGTGAGGGTCAGGGTCGCCAGGGGTGAGGGTCAGGGTCTCCAGGGGTGAGGGTCAGGGTCTCCAGGGGTGAGGGTCAGGCGTCAGGGTCACCAGGGGTGAGGGTCAGGGTCACCAGGGGTGAGGGTCAGGGTCACCAGGGGTGAGGGTCAGGGTCACCAGGGGTGAGGGTCAGGGTCACCAGGGGTGAGGGTCAGGGTCTCCAGGGGTCAGGGTCACCAGGGGTGAGGGTCACGGTCTCCAGGGGGTCAGGGTCACCAGGGGTGAGGGTCAGGGTCTCCAGGGGTGAGGGTCTCCAGGGGTGAGGGTCAGGGTCTCCAGGGGTCAGGTTCAGGGGTCAGGGTCTCCAGGGGTCAGGGGTTACTTACTTGTCGTCAGGAAGGGCTGTAACATAAAAAGGCTGGGTAGCTCCAGGGGTCAGGGTCAGGGAGTTGGTTTTCTTCTTAGCCAAGAGGGCAGCGCGGTGAGACTCATACACATCCAGGGTCAGAGTAGTGGACAGACGGTGGGACACTACGAACGGAAGGTCCTTCAGACGCTCCAGTTCACTGGCCTGCTCATGACGCACCTGCAGACGCAGCGTGTAGTCACCTTTCTCTAGTTTCAGAGAGTACTGATGGAGAGGAGAGGAGGAGGAAAAGAGAGAGAGAGAGAGAGAGAGAGGAGAGGAGAGAAAGAGGAGAGGAGAGGGGGGAGGGGAGGGGAGGGGAGAGGAGAGGAAGAGAGGAAGAGAGGAGAGAAATAGAGGAGAGAAAGAGAGAGAGAAAGAGAGAGAAAGAGAGAGAAAGAGAGAGGAGAGAAAGAGAGGGGAGAGAAAGAGAGGGGAGAGGAGATGAGAAAGAGAGGGGAGAGAAAGAGAGAAGAGAGGAGAGGAGAGGAGAGGAGAGGAGAAAGAGAGGAGAGAAGAGGAGAGAAATAGAGGAGAGAAAGAGAGAGAGAAAGAGAGAGAAAGAGAGAGGAGAGAAAGAGAGGGGAGAGAAAGAGAGGGGAGAGGAGATGAGAAAGAGAGGGGAGAGAAAGAGAGGGGAGAGAAAGAGAGGGGAGAGGAGATGAGAAAGAGAGGGGAGAGAAAGAGAGAAGAGAGGAGAGGAGAGAAAGAGAGAGAGAAAGAGAGAGAGAAAGAGAGAGAAAGAGAGAGGAGAGAAAGAGAGGAGAGGAGAGAAATAGAGGAGAGAAAGAGAGGAGAGAAAGAGAGAGGAGAGAAAGAGAGAGGAGAGAAAGAGGAGAGAAAGAGAGGAGAGAAAGAGAGAGGAGAGAAAGAGAGAGGAGAGAAAGAGAGAGGAGAGAAAGAGAGAGGAGAGAAAGAGAGAGGAGAGAAAGAGAGGAGAGGAGAGAAATAGAGGAGAGAAATAGAGGAGAGAAAGAGAGAGGAGAGAAAGAGAGAGGAGAGAAAGAGAGAGGAGAGAAAGAGAGGAGAGAGGAGATGAGAAAGAGAGGAGAGAAAGAGAGAAGAGAGGAGAGGAGAGAAAGAGAGAGAGAAAGAGAGAGAGAAAGAGAGAGAGAAAGAGAGAAGAGAGGAGAGGAGAGAAAGAGAGAAGAGAGGAGAGAAAGAGAGAAATAGAGGAGAGAAAGAGAGAAATAGAGGAGAGAAAGAGAGAAATAGAGGAGAGAGGAGAGGAGAGAAAGAGAGAAAGAGAGGAGAGAGGAGAGGAGAGAAAGAGAGAAAGAGAGGAGAGAGGAGAGAGGAGAGGAGAGGAGGGAAGAGGAGAGGAGAGGAGAGGAGGGGAGAGGAGAGGAGGGGAGAGGAGAGGAGGGGAGAGGAGAGGAGAGGAGAGGAGAGAGGAGAGGAGAGAGGAGAGGAGAGAGGAGAGAGGAGAGAGAAGAGAGGAGAGGGTAAACATACAACATTATAAAATCAATGTACACAAACAATAAGTTAAAATTGGGAGGAAAGAAACGCACATGTCTTCCCACAAGGCCGCGGGGTGAGACAGGGATGCAGCTTAAGAAACGCACATGTCTTCCCACAAGGCCGTGGGGTGAGACAGGGATGCAGCTTAAGAAACGCACATGTCTTCCCACAAGGCCGCGGGGTGAGACAGGGATGCAGCTTAAGAAACGCACATGTCTTCCCACAAGGCCGTGGGGTGAGACAGGGATGCAGCTTAAGAAACGCACATGTCTTCCCACAAGGCCGCGGGGTGAGACAGGGATGCAGCTTAAGAAACGCACATGTCTTCCCACAAGGCCGCGGGGTGAGACAGGGATGCAGCTTAAGAAACGCACATGTCTTCCCACAAGGCCGCGGGGTGAGACAGGGATGCAGCTTAAGAAACGCACATGTCTTCCCACAAGGCCGCGGGGTGAGACAGGGATGCAGCTTAAGCCCCACCCTCTTCAACATATATATCAACGAATTGGCGAGGGCACTAGAACAGTCTGCAGCACCCGGCCTCACCCGACTAGATGGGTAGGTTACTACCTGGTACCTGGTAGGAGTCTAGAGAGACCAGTAGTCTCTTCTAATGTTGTGGTTACTACCTGGTGTGGTAGGAGTCTAGAGACCAGTAGTCTCTTCTAATGTTGTGGTTACTACCTGGTGTGGTAGGAGTCTCTAGAGACCAGTAGTCTCTTCTAATGTTGTGGTTACTACCTGGTGTGGTAGGAGTCTAGAGACCAGTAGTCTCTTCTAATGTTGTGGTTACTACCCGGTGTGGTAGGAGTCTAGAGAGACCAGTAGTCTCTTCTAATGTTGTGGTTACTACCTGGTGTGGTAGGAGTCTAGAGACCAGTAGTCTCTTCTAATGTTGTGGTTACTACCCGGTGTGGTAGGAGTCTTGAAAGACCAGTAGTCTCTTCTAATGTTGTGGTTACTACCTGGTGTGGTAGGAGTCTAGAGAGACCAGTAGTCTCTTCTAATGTTGTGGTTACTACCTGGTGTGGTAGGAGTCTCTAGAGACCAGTAGTCTCTTCTAATGTTGTGGTTACTACCTGGTGTGGTAGGAGTCTCTAGAGACCAGCAGTCTCTTCTAATGTTGTGGTTACTACCTGGTGTGGTAGGAGTCTAGAGACCAGTAGTCTCTTCTAATGTTGTGGTTACTACCTGGTACCTGGTAGGAGTCTAGAGACCAGTAGTCTCTTCTAATGTTGTGGTAACTACCTGGTGTGGTAGGAGTCTAGAGACCAGTAGTCTCTTCTAATGTTGTGGTAACTACCTGGTGTGGTAGGAGTCTTGAAAGACCAGTAGTCTCTTCTAATGTTGTGGTTACTACCTGGTGTGGTAGGAGTCTAGAGAGACCAGTAGTCTCTTCTAATGTTGTGGTTACTACCTGGTGTGGTAGGAGTCTAGAGAGACCAGTAGTCTCTTCTAATGTTGTGGTTACTACCTGGTGTGGTAGGAGTCTTGAAAGACCAGTAGTCTCTTCTAATGTTGTGGTTACTACCTGGTGTGGTAGGAGTCTAGAGAGACCAGTAGTCTCTTCTAATGTTGTGGTAACTACCTGGTGTGGTAGGAGTCTAGAGAGACCAGTAGTCTCTTCTAATGTTGTGGTTACTACCTGGTGTGGTAGGAGTCTCTATAGACCAGTAGTCTCTTCTAATGTTGTGGTTACTACCTGGTGTGGTAGGAGTCTCTATAGACCAGTAGTCTCTTCTAATGTTGTGGTAACTACCTGGTGTGGTAGGAGTCTCTATAGACCAGTAGTCTCTTCTAATGTTGTGGTTACTACCTGGTGTGGTAGGAGTCTCTAGAGACCAGTAGTCTCTTCTAATGTTGTGGTTACTACCTGGTGTGGTAGGAGTCTCTATAGACCAGTAGTCTCTTCTAATGTTGTGGTTACTACCTGGTGTGGTAGGAGTCTAGAGAGACCAGTAGTCTCTTCTAATGTTGTGGTTACTACCTGGTGTGGTAGGAGTCTCTATAGACCAGTAGTCTCTTCTAATGTTGTGGTTACTACCCGGTGTGGTAGGAGTCTAGAGACCAGTAGTCTCTTCTAATGTTGTGGTTACTACCTGGTGTGGTAGGAGTCTCTATAGACCAGTAGTCTCTTCTAATGTTGTGGTTACTACCCGGTGTGGTAGGAGTCTCCAGAGACCAGCAGTCTCTGCTCTGGTTGTGTTGTGGTTATATCATGGTTGTGTTGTGGTTATATCATGGTTGTGTTGTGGTTACTACCTGGTGTGGTAGGAGTCTCTAGAGACCAGTAGTCTCTTCTAATGTTGTGGTTACTACCTGGTGTGGTAGGAGTCTCTATAGACCAGTAGTCTCTTCTAATGTTGTGGTAACTACCTGGTGTGGTAGGAGTCTAGAGAGACCAGTAGTCTCTTCTAATGTTGTGGTAACTACCTGGTGTGGTAGGAGTCTCTAGAGACCAGTAGTCTCTTCTAATGTTGTGGTTACTACCTGGTGTGGTAGGAGTCTTGAAAGACCAGTAGTCTCTTCTAATGTTGTGGTTACTACCTGGTGTGGTAGGAGTCTAGAGACCAGTAGTCTCTTCTAATGTTGTGGTAACTACCTGGTGTGGTAGGAGTCTCTAGAGACCAGTAGTCTCTTCTAATGTTGTGGTTACTACCTGGTGTGGTAGGAGTCTCTAGAGACCAGTAGTCTCTTCTAATGTTGTGGTTACTACCTGGTGTGGTAGGAGTCTAGAGAGACCAGTAGTCTCTTCTAATGTTGTGGTTACTACCTGGTGTGGTAGGAGTCTCTATAGACCAGTAGTCTCTTCTAATGTTGTGGTTACTACCTGGTGTGGTAGGAGTCTCTATAGACCAGTAGTCTCTTCTAATGTTGTGGTAACTACCTGGTGTGGTAGGAGTCTAGAGACCAGTAGTCTCTTCTAATGTTGTGGTAACTACCTGGTGTGGTAGGAGTCTAGAGAGACCAGTAGTCTCTTCTAATGTTGTGGTTACTACCTGGTGTGGTAGGAGTCTAGAGAGACCAGTAGTCTCTTCTAATGTTGTGGTTACTACCTGGTGTGGTAGGAGTCTCTAGAGACCAGTAGTCTCTTCTAATGTTGTGGTTACTACCTGGTGTGGTAGGAGTCTCTAGAGACCAGTAGTCTCTTCTAATGTTGTGGTTACTACCTGGTGTGGTAGGAGTCTCTAGAGACCAGTAGTCTCTTCTAATGTTGTGGTTACTACCTGGTGTGGTAGGAGTCTAGAGAGACCAGTAGTCTCTTCTAATGTTGTGGTAACTACCTGGTGTGGTAGGAGTCTCTAGAGACCAGTAGTCTCTTCTAATGTTGTGGTAACTACCTGGTGTGGTAGGAGTCTCTATAGACCAGTAGTCTCTTCTAATGTTGTGGTAACTACCTGGTGTGGTAGGAGTCTAGAGAGACCAGTAGTCTCTTCTAATGTTGTGGTAACTACCTGGTGTGGTAGGAGTCTCTAGAGACCAGTAGTCTCTTCTAATGTTGTGGTTACTACCTGGTGTGGTAGGAGTCTCTATAGACCAGTAGTCTCTTCTAATGTTGTGGTAACTACCTGGTGTGGTAGGAGTCTCTATAGACCAGTAGTCTCTTCTAATGTTGTGGTTACTACCTGGTGTGGTAGGAGTCTCTAGAGACCAGTAGTCTCTTCTAATGTTGTGGTTACTACCTGGTGTGGTAGGAGTCTCTATAGACCAGTAGTCTCTTCTAATGTTGTGGTTACTACCTGGTGTGGTAGGAGTCTAGAGACCAGTAGTCTCTTCTAATGTTGTGGTTACTACCTGGTGTGGTAGGAGTCTCTATAGACCAGTAGTCTCTTCTAATGTTGTGGTTACTACCTGGTGTGGTAGGAGTCTAGAGACCAGTAGTCTCTTCTAATGTTGTGGTTACTACCTGGTGTGGTAGGAGTCTCTATAGACCAGTAGTCTCTTCTAATGTTGTGGTTACTACCCGGTGTGGTAGGAGTCTCCAGAGACCAGCAGTCTCTGCTCTGGTTGTGTTGTGGTTATATCATGGTTGTGTTGTGGTTATATCATGGTTGTGTTGTGGTTACTACCTGGTGTGGTAGGAGTCTCTAGAGACCAGTAGTCTCTTCTAATGTTGTGGTTACTACCTGGTGTGGTAGGAGTCTCTATAGACCAGTAGTCTCTTCTAATGTTGTGGTAACTACCTGGTGTGGTAGGAGTCTAGAGAGACCAGTAGTCTCTTCTAATGTTGTGGTAACTACCTGGTGTGGTAGGAGTCTCTAGAGACCAGTAGTCTCTTCTAATGTTGTGGTTACTACCTGGTGTGGTAGGAGTCTTGAAAGACCAGTAGTCTCTTCTAATGTTGTGGTTACTACCTGGTGTGGTAGGAGTCTCTAGAGACCAGTAGTCTCTTCTAATGTTGTGGTTACTACCTGGTGTGGTAGGAGTCTCTAGAGACCAGTAGTCTCTTCTAATGTTGTGGTTACTACCT
Organism: Oncorhynchus keta; assembly: GCF_023373465.1. Taxonomy (NCBI): domain Eukaryota; kingdom Metazoa; phylum Chordata; class Actinopteri; order Salmoniformes; family Salmonidae; genus Oncorhynchus; species Oncorhynchus keta. The sequence goes on along the minus strand of NW_026291000.1, from coordinate 77,648 downwards.
GGTGTGGTAGGAGTCTCTAGAGACCAGTAGTCTCTTCTAATGTTGTGGTTACTACCTGGTGTGGTAGGAGTCTAGAGAGACCAGTAGTCTCTTCTAATGTTGTGGTAACTACCTGGTGTGGTAGGAGTCTCTAGAGACCAGTAGTCTCTTCTAATGTTGTGGTTACTACCTGGTGTGGTAGGAGTCTCTATAGACCAGTAGTCTCTTCTAATGTTGTGGTAACTACCTGGTGTGGTAGGAGTCTAGAGAGACCAGTAGTCTCTTCTAATGTTGTGGTAACTACCTGGTGTGGTAGGAGTCTCTAGAGACCAGTAGTCTCTTCTAATGTTGTGGTTACTACCTGGTGTGGTAGGAGTCTTGAAAGACCAGTAGTCTCTTCTAATGTTGTGGTTACTACCTGGTGTGGTAGGAGTCTCTAGAGACCAGTAGTCTCTTCTAATGTTGTGGTTACTACCTGGTGTGGTAGGAGTCTCTAGAGACCAGTAGTCTCTTCTAATGTTGTGGTTACTACCTGGTGTGGTAGGAGTCTCTAGAGACCAGTAGTCTCTTCTAATGTTGTGGTTACTACCTGGTGTGGTAGGAGTCTAGAGAGACCAGTAGTCTCTTCTAATGTTGTGGTAACTACCTGGTGTGGTAGGAGTCTCTAGAGACCAGTAGTCTCTTCTAATGTTGTGGTAACTACCTGGTGTGGTAGGAGTCTCTATAGACCAGTAGTCTCTTCTAATGTTGTGGTAACTACCTGGTGTGGTAGGAGTCTAGAGAGACCAGTAGTCTCTTCTAATGTTGTGGTAACTACCTGGTGTGGTAGGAGTCTCTAGAGACCAGTAGTCTCTTCTAATGTTGTGGTTACTACCTGGTGTGGTAGGAGTCTTGAAAGACCAGTAGTCTCTTCTAATGTTGTGGTTACTACCTGGTGTGGTAGGAGTCTCTATAGACCAGTAGTCTCTTCTAATGTTGTGGTTACTACCTGGTGTGGTAGGAGTCTCTAGAGACCAGTAGTCTCTTCTAATGTTGTGGTTACTACCTGGTGTGGTAGGAGTCTCTAGAGACCAGTAGTCTCTTCTAATGTTGTGGTTACTACCTGGTGTGGTAGGAGTCTAGAGAGACCAGTAGTCTCTTCTAATGTTGTGGTTACTACCTGGTGTGGTAGGAGTCTAGAGACCAGTAGTCTCTTCTAATGTTGTGGTTACTACCTGGTGTGGTAGGAGTCTAGAGAGACCAGTAGTCTCTGCTCTGGTTGTGTTGTGGTTATATCATGGTTGTGTTGTGGTTATATCATGGTTGTGTTGTGGTTACTACCTGGTGTGGTAGGAGTCTCTAGAGACCAGTAGTCTCTTCTAATGTTGTGGTTACTACCTGGTGTGGTAGGAGTCTCTAGAGACCAGTAGTCTCTTCTAATGTTGTGGTTACTACCTGGTGTGGTAGGAGTCTAGAGAGACCAGTAGTCTCTTCTAATGTTGTGGTAACTACCTGGTGTGGTAGGAGTCTCTAGAGACCAGTAGTCTCTTCTAATGTTGTGGTTACTACCTGGTGTGGTAGGAGTCTTGAAAGACCAGTAGTCTCTTCTAATGTTGTGGTTACTACCTGGTGTGGTAGGAGTCTCTAGAGACCAGTAGTCTCTTCTAATGTTGTGGTTACTACCTGGTGTGGTAGGAGTCTCTAGAGACCAGTAGTCTCTTCTAATGTTGTGGTTACTACCTGGTGTGGTAGGAGTCTAGAGACCAGTAGTCTCTTCTAATGTTGTGGTTACTACCTGGTGTGGTAGGAGTCTAGAGACCAGTAGTCTCTTCTAATGTTGTGGTTACTACCTGGTGTGGTAGGAGTCTAGAGAGACCAGTAGTCTCTTCTAATGTTGTGGTTACTACCTGGTGTGGTAGGAGTCTAGAGAGACCAGTAGTCTCTTCTAATGTTGTGGTTACTACCTGGTGTGGTAGGAGTCTAGAGACCAGTAGTCTCTTCTAATGTTGTGGTTACTACCTGGTGTGGTAGGAGTCTCTATAGACCAGTAGTCTCTTCTAATGTTGTGGTTACTACCCGGTGTGGTAGGAGTCTCTAGAGACCAGTAGTCTCTTCTAATGTTGTGGTTACTACCTGGTGTGGTAGGAGTCTCTAGAGACCAGTAGTCTCTTCTAATGTTGTGGTTACTACCTGGTGTGGTAGGAGTCTAGAGAGACCAGTAGTCTCTTCTAATGTTGTGGTAACTACCTGGTGTGGTAGGAGTCTCTAGAGACCAGTAGTCTCTTCTAATGTTGTGGTTACTACCTGGTGTGGTAGGAGTCTAGAGAGACCAGTAGTCTCTTCTAATGTTGTGGTTACTACCTGGTGTGGTAGGAGTCTAGAGAGACCAGTAGTCTCTTCTAATGTTGTGGTTACTACCTGGTGTGGTAGGAGTCTCTAGAGACCAGTAGTCTCTTCTAATGTTGTGGTTACTACCCGGTGTGGTAGGAGTCTCCAGAGACCAGCAGTCTCTGCTCTGGTTGTGTTGTGGTTATATCATGGTTGTGTTGTGGATATATCATGGTTGTGTTGTGGTTATATCATGGTTGTGTTGTGGTTGTATTATGGTTATATCATGGTTGTGTTGTGGTTATATTATGGTTATATCATGGTTGTGTTGTGGTTATATTATGGTTGTGTTGTGGTTATATTATGGTTGAATTGTGGTTATATCATGGTTGTGTTGTGGTTATATCATGGTTGTATTATGGTTATATCATGGTTGTGTTGTGGTTGTATTATGGTTATATCATGGTTGTGTTGTGGTTATATCATGGTTGTGTTGTGGTTATATTATGGTTGAATTATGGTTATATCATGGTTGTGTTGTGGTTACTACCTGGTGTGGGTAGATGTCTCCAGAGCCCAGTAGTCTCTCTTCTGGTTGTGTTGTGGTTATATCATGGTTACATCATGGTTGTGTTGTGGTTATATCATGGTTGTGTTGTGGTTACTACCTGGTGTGGGAAGGCGTCTCCAGAGCCCAGTAGTCTCTCTTCTGGTTGTGTTGTGGTTATATCATGGTTGTGTTGTGGTTATATCATGGTTGTGTTGTGGTTATATCATGGTTGTGTTGTGGTTATATCATGGTTGTATTATGGTTATATCATGGTTGTGTTGTGGTTGTATTATGGTTATATCATGGTTGTGTTGTGGTTGTATTATGGTTATATCATGGTTGTGTTGTGGTTATATTATGGTTGTGTTGTGGTTGTGTTGTGGTTATATTATGGTTGTGTTGTGGTTGTGTTGTGGTTATATCATGGTTGTGTTGTGGTTGTATTATGGTTATATCATGGTTGTGTTGTGGTTGTATCATGGTTGTGTTGTGGTTATATTATGGTTGTATTATGGTTATATCATGGTTGTGTTGTGGTTATATTATGGTTGTATTATGGTTATATCATGGTTGTGTTGTGGTTACTACCTGGTGTGGGAAGGCGTCTCTTGAGCCCAGCAGTCTCTGTTCTGGTTGTGTTGTGGTTATATCATGGTTGTATTGTGGTTATATCATGGTTGTGTTGTGGTTATATCATGGTTGTAATATGGTTATATGATGGTTGTATTATGGTTATATCATGGTTGTGTTGTGGTTGTATTATGGTTATATCATGGTTGTGTTGTGGTTATATTATGGTTGTATTATGGTTATATCATGGTTGTGTTGTGGTTACTACCTGGTGTGGGAAGGCGTCTCTTGAGCCCAGCAGTCTCTGTTCTGGTTGTGTTGTGGTTATATCATGGTTGTATTGTGGTTATATCATGGTTGTGTTGTGGTTATATCATGGTTGTGTTGTGGTTACTACCTGGTCAGGGAAGGCGTCTCCAGAGCCCAGCAGTCTCTGTTCTGGTTGTGTTGTGGTTGTATCATGGTTGTATTGTGGTTATATCATGGTTGTGTTGTGGTTATATCATGGTTGTGTTGTGGTTATATTATGGTTGTATTATGGTTATATCATGGTTGTGTTGTGGTTACTACCTGGTGTGGGAAGGCATCTCCAGAGCCCAGCAGTCTCTGTTCTGGTTGTGTTGTGGTTGTATTATGGTTATATCATGGTTGTGGTGTGGTGTGGTTATATCATGGTTGTGTTGTGGTTACTACCTGGTGTGGGTAGGCGTCTCCAGAGCCCAACAGTCTCTTGTTCTGGTCAAACAGCATCCAGAGCTGAGAGTCAAACTCTGATTCATACAACTGGTCACACAGGACTGGACAGCTGGGGGTCACCTCTCCTGACTTAGGCTGGGGAGAGAGGTAGAGAGGTAGAGAGGTCACACACACAGTACTGGACAGCTGGGGAGAGAGGTAGAGAGGTCACACACACAGTACTGGACAGCTGTGGAGAGAGGTAGAGAGGTAGAGAGGTCAGACAGTACTGGACAGCTGGGGAGAGAGGTAGAGAGGTCAGACAGTACTGGACAGCTGGGGAGAGAGGTAGAGAGGTCAGACAGTACTGGACAGCTGGGGAGAGAGGTAGAGGGGTCAGACAGTACTGGACAGCTGGGGAGAGAGGTAGAGGGGTCAGATAGTACTGGACAGCTGGGGAGAGAGGTAGAGAGGTAGAGAGGTCAGACAGTACTGGACAGCTGGGGAGAGAGGTAGAGAGGTCAGACAGTACTGGACAGCTGGGGAGAGAGGTAGAGAGGTCAGACAGTACTAGACAGCTGGGGAGAGAGGTAGAGGGGTCAGACAGTACTGGACAGCTGGGGAGAGAGGTAGAGGGGTCAGATAGTACTGGACAGCTGGGGAGAGAGGTAGAGAGGTCAGACAGTACTGGACAGCTGGGGAGAGAGGTAGAGAGGTAGAGAGGTCAGACAGTACTGGACAGCTGGGGAGAGAGGTAGAGAGGTCAGACAGTACTGGACAGCTGGGGAGAGAGGTAGAGAGGTAGAGAGGTCAGACAGTACTGGACAGCTGGGGAGAGAGGTAGAGAGGTCAGACAGTACTGGACAGCTGGGGAGAGAGGTAGAGAGGTAGAGAGGTCAGACAGTACTGGACAGCTGGGGAGAGAGGTAGAGAGGTCAGACAGTACTGGACAGCTGGGGAGAGAGGTAGAGAGGTCAGACAGTACTGGACAGCTGGGGAGAGAGGTAGAGAGGTCAGACAGTACTGGACAGCTGGGGAGAGAGGTAGAGAGGTAGAGAGGTCAGACAATACTGGACAGCTGGGGAGAGAGGTAGAGAGGTAGAGAGGTCAGACAGTACTGGACAGCTGGGGAGAGAGGTAGAGAGGTAGAGAGGTCAGACAGTACTGGACAGCTGGGGAGAGAGGTAGAGAGGTAGAGAGGGAGAGAGGTCAGACAGTACTGGACAGCTGGGGAGAGAGGTAGAGAGGTCAGACAGTACTGGACAGCTGGGGAAAGAGGTAGAGAGGTAGAGAGGTCAGACAGTACTGGACAGCTGGGGAGAGAGGTAGAGAGGTCAGACAGTACTGGACAGCTGGGGAAAGAGGTAGAGAGGTAGAGAGGTCAGACAGTACTGGACAGCTGGGGAGAGAGGTAGAGAGGTCAGACAGTACTGGACAGCTGGGGAGAGAGGTAGAGAGGTAGAGAGGGAAAGAGGTAGAGAGGTAGAGGGGTAGAGGGGTAGAGGGGTAGAGAGGTAGAGAGGTAGAGAGGTAGAGGGGTAGAGGGGTAGAGAGGTAGAGAGGTAGAGAGGTAGAGGGGTAGAGAGGTCAGACACACCAAACAGAGGTGTATAATACAACCTAGAAACTCTCACCTGGTGGAAGCTGTAGGTGAGGATGATTTCGTAGAGCTGTCTGTTGTTGGGGAGGACATCTCTGTGACCCAGAGCCTTGATCTTAGAACTCAGAGGTCTGGAAGAAGCAGGAAACAGACAGAGTTAGATGGGATGCTTGGGGATAGATGGGATGCTTGGGGATAGATGGGATGCTTGGGGATAGATGCTGTGTCCCCAGTGCCTGGTCTGTGTGCCCACATGGACCGGAAAGGAAGGAGGGGGGGCTGAGAGTTTCCTTCTGAGAGGACGGAGAAGCTGAGAGTTTCCTTCTGAGAGGATGGAGAAGCTGAGAGTTTCCTTCTGAGAGGATGGAGAAGCTGAGAGTTTCCTTCTGAGAGGATGGAGAAGCTGAGAGTTTCCTTCTGAGAGGATGGAAACGTAGAAGCTGAGAGTTTTCTTCTGAGAGGATGGAGAAGCTGAGAGTTTCCTTCTGAGAGGATGGAAACGTAGAAGCTGAGAGTTTCCTTCTGAGAGGATGGAGAAGCTGAGAGTTTCCTTCTGAGAGGATGGAGAAGCTGAGAGTTTCCTTCTGAGAGGATGGAGAAGCTGAGAGTTTCCTTCTGAGAGGATGGAGAAGCTGAGAGTTTCCTTCTGAGAGGATGGAGAAGCTGAGAGTTTCCTTCTGAGAGGATGGAGAAGCTGAGAGTTTCCTTCTGAGAGGATGGAGAAGCTGAGAGTTTCCTTCTGAGAGGATGGAGAAGCTGAGAGTTTCCTTCTGAGAGGATGGAGAAGCTGAGAGTTTCCTTCTGAGAGGATGGAGAAGCTGAGAGTTTCCTTCTGAGAGGATGGAGAAGCTGAGAGTTTCCTTCTGAGAGGATGGAGACGCTGAGAGTTTCCTTCTGAGAGGATGGAGAAGCTGAGAGTTTCCTTCTGAGAGGACGGAGAAGCTGAGAGTTTCCTTCTGAGAGGATGGAGAAGCTGAGAGTTTCCTTCTGAGAGGACGGAGAAGCTGAGAGTTTCCTTCTGAGAGGATGGAGAAGCTGAGAGTTTCCTTCTGAGAGGATGGAAACGTAGAAGCTGAGAGTTTCCTTCTGAGAGGATGGAGACGCTGAGAGTTTCCTTCTGAGAGGATGGAAACGTAGAAGCTGAGTTTCCTTCTGAGAGGATGGAAACGTAGAAGCTGAGAGTTTCCTTCTGAGAGGATGGAGAAGCTGAGAGTTTCCTTCTGAGAGGATGGAGAAGCTGAGAGTTTCCTTCTGAGAGGATGGAAACGTAGAAGCTGAGTTTCCTTCTGAGAGGACGGAGAAGCTGAGAGTTTCCTTCTGAGAGGATGGAGAAGCTGAGAGTTTCCTTCTGAGAGGATGGAGAAGCTGAGAGTTTCCTCACAAAAACGAACCCGTTTGAACACAGAAGTTAATCACGAAGCTGACCAGATTAGTGACTAATGTAACCTGGTATATATATCAGACTGTAGGTGGTGGGTAGAGGGGTAGGTAGGGGGTTGTATTTGGAGACATATGTCCCAGTGTGGCTGGACCCAGGTCTTCAAGGTGACCCTGGGAGAATCGTGTGGGTGGGTGTATTTCTTTAGTTTTGTACCTGAGCGGCTGGACCCAAGTCTTCAGGGTGATGATGGGAGAAACGTCCTCGTACCTCAGGGGAGAGGACACCTCAAAACTAGTCACACCGTCTGATGCATGCTGGGTGAGACAAAAAGCATGAGTCAGAAAAGGAAAGGACTTTTGGTCGTAAAACTGGTACGACACGTCCAGGAGGAGTGTGTTCCTGCTGTGGTATAGTTGTGACATCACAATACCCCGTGATGACATCACAATACCCCGTAATGACATCACAATACCCCGTAATGACATCACAATACCCCGTAATGACATCACAATACCCCGTAATGACATCACAATACCCCGCAATGACATCACAATACCCCACGATGACATCACAATACCCCACGATGACATCACAATACCCCACGATGACATCACAATACCCCACGATGACATCACAATACCCCACGATGACATCACAATACCCCACGATGACATCACAATACCCCACGATGACATTCCTTCGACCTCATAACTTGGTTTTTGTTCTGACTCATCTGTGGGACCTTATATAGACAGGTGTGTGCCTTTCCAAATCACGTCCAATCTTATTGAATTTACCACAGGTGGACTCCAATCAAGTTGTAGAAACATCAAGGATAGTCAATGGAAACAGGATGCACCTGAGCTCAATTTGGAGTCTCATAGAAAAGGGTCTGAACACTTATGTAGATAAAGTATTTATGTTTATTATATATTTGCAAATTGTTCTAAAAACCTGTTCTTGCTTTGTCATTATGGGGTATTGTGGTGTCATTATGGGATATTGTGATGTCATCGTGGGGTATTGTGATGTCATCGTGGGGTATTGTGATGTCATCGTAGAGGTGAGGTGTATATACTCACTATGTGTAGAGGTGAGGGTGAGGTGGTCAGGCCGTGGAAGGAGACACTGTAGTCAACGGTGACGTCACCAAGGCTGGCCCACCACCGGGCGACACATAACTCTACTGTCCTCCCTGACTAGAGAGGAGAGACACTCAGTCAAAACAGCATCACAGAGACACATAACTCTACTGTCCTCCCTGACTAGAGAGGAGAGACACTCAGTCAAAACAGCATCACATAACTCTACTGTCCTCCCTGACTAGAGAGGAGAGACACTCAGTCAAAACAGCATCACAGAGACACATAACTCTACTGTCCTCCCTGACTAGAGAGGAGAGACACTCGGTCAAAACAGCATCACATAACTCTACTGTCCTCCCCGACTAGAGAGGAGAGACACTCAGTCAAAACAGCATCACAGAGACACATAACTCTACTGTCCTCCCTGACTAGAGAGGAGAGACACTCAGTCAAAACAGCATCACATAACTCTACTGTCCTCCCTGACTAGAGAGGAGAGACACTCAGTCAAAACAGCATCACAGAGACACATAACTCTACTGTCCTCCCTGACTAGAGAGGAGAGACACTCGGTCAAAACAGCATCACATAACTCTACTGTCCTCCCCGACTAGAGAGGAGAGACACTCAGTCAAAACAGCATCACAGAGACACATAACTCTACTGTCCTCCTGACTAGAGAGGAGAGACACTCAGTCAAAACAGCATCACAGAGACACATAACTCTACTGTCCTCCCTGACTAGAGAGGAGAGACACTCAGTCAAAACAGCATCCATGTAGAGGCAGCATCACATAACTCTACTGTCCTCCCCGACTAGAGAGGAGAGACACTCAGTCAAAACAGCATCACATAACTCTACTGTCCTCCCCGACTAGAGAGGAGAGACACTCAGTCAAAACAGCATCACAGAGACACGTAACTCTACTGTCCTCCCTGACTAGAGAGGAGACACTCAGTCAAAACAGCATCACAGAGACACATAACTCTACTGTCCTCCCTGACTAGAGAGGAGAGACACTCAGTCAAAACAGCATCACATAACTCTACTGTCCACCCTGACTAGAGGAGAGACACTCAGTCAAAACAGCATCACATAACTCTACTGTCCTCCCTGACTAGAGAGGAGAGACACTCAGTCAAAACAGCATCACAGAGACACATAACTCTACTGTCCTCCCTGACTAGAGAGGAGAGACACTCAGTCAAAACAGCATCACAGAGACACATAACTCTACTGTCCTCCCTGACTAGAGAGGAGACACTCAGTCAAAACAGCATCACATAACTCTACTGTCCTCCCCGACTAGAGAGGAGAGACACTCAGTCAAAACAGCATCACATAACTCTCTCCCCGACTAGAGAGGAGAGACACTCAGTCAAAACAGCATCACAGAGACACGTAACTCTACTGTCCTCCCTGACTAGAGAGGAGACACTCAGTCAAAACAGCATCACAGAGACACATAACTCTACTGTCCTCCCTGACTAGAGAGGGAGACACTCAGTCAAAACAGCATCACATAACTCTACTGTCCTCCCCGACTAGAGAGGAGAGACACTCAGTCAAAACAGCATCACAGAGACACATAACTCTACTGTCCTCCCTGACTAGAGAGGAGAGACACTCAGTCAAAACAGCATCACATAACTCTACTGTCCTCCCTGACTAGAGAGGAGAGACACTCAGTCAAAACAGCATCACAGAGACACATAACTCTACTGTCCTCCCTGACTAGAGAGGAGAGACACTCGGTCAAAACAGCATCACATAACTCTACTGTCCTCCCCGACTAGAGAGGAGAGACACTCAGTCAAAACAGCATCACAGAGACACATAACTCTACTGTCCTCCCTGACTAGAGAGGAGAGACACTCAGTCAAAACAGCATCACAGAGACACATAACTCTACTGTCCTCCCTGACTAGAGAGGAGAGACACTCAGTCAAAACAGCATCACAGCATCACATAACTCTACTGTCCTCCCCGACTAGAGAGGAGAGACACTCAGTCAAAACAGCATCACATAACTCTACTGTCCTCCCCGACTAGAGAGGAGAGACACTCAGTCAAAACAGCATCACAGAGACACGTAACTCTACTGTCCTCCCTGACTAGAGAGGAGACACTCAGTCAAAACAGCATCACAGAGACACATAACTCTACTGTCCTCCCTGACTAGAGAGGAGAGACACTCAGTCAAAACAGCATCACAGCATCACATAACTCTACTGTCCTCCCCGACTAGAGAGGAGAGACACTCAGTCAAAACAGCATCACATAACTCTACTGTCCTCCCCGACTAGAGAGGAGAGACACTCAGTAAAAACAGCATCACAGAGACACGTAACTCTACTGTCCTCCCTGACTAGAGAGGAGACACTCAGTCAAAACAGCATCACATAACTCTACTGTCCTTTTTAGTCGATCAGACGCCTGTCTGATTCACGCCTGTCTCAGTAGAGTCTGAGAGGACTAATCCATTATAGAGGCCTGTCTGATTGGACTAATCCATTATAGAGGCCTGTCTGAGTGGACTAATCCATTGTAGAGGCCTGTCTGAGTGGACTAATCCATTGTAGAGGCCTGTCTCAGTGGACTATTCCATTGCGGAGGCCTGTCTGAATGGACTATTCCATTGTAGAGGCCTGTCTCAGTGGACTATTCCATTGTGGAGGCCTGTCTGAATGGACTATTCCATTGTAGAGGCCTGTCTGAGTGGACTAATCCATTGTAGAGGCCTGTCTCAGTGGACTAATCCATTGTGGAGGCCTGTCTGAATGGACTATTCCATTGTAGAGGCCTGTCTCAGTGGACTATTCCATTGTGGAGGCCTGTCTGAATGGACTATTCCATTGTAGAGGCCTGTCTGAGTGGGCTAATCCATTATAGAGGCCCGTCAGAGTGGACTAATCCATTATAGAGGCCTGTCTGATTGGACTAATCCATTGTAGAGGCCTGTCAGAGTGGACTAATCCATTATAGAGGCCTGTCTGATTGGACTAATCCATTGTAGAGGCCTGTCTGAATGGACTAATCCATTGTGGAGGCCGGTCTCAGTGGACTAATCCATTGTGGAGGCCGGTCTCAGTGGACTAATCCATTGTGGAGGCCTGTCTGATTGGACTAATCCATTATAGAGGCCTGTCTGAGTGGACTAATCCATTATAGAGGCCTGTCAGATTGGACTAATCCATTGTAGAGGCCTGTCAGAGTGGACTAATCCATTGTAGAGGCCTGTCTGAGTGGACTAATCCATTTTAGAGGTCTGTGAGTGGACTAATCCATTGTAGAGGCCTGTCTGATTGGACTAATCCATTGTAGAGGCCTGTCTGATTGGACTAATCCATTGTAGAGGCCTGTCTGAGTGGACTAATCCATTGTAGAGACCTGTCTCAGTGGACTAATCCATTTTAGAGGCCTGTCTCAGTGGACTAATCCATCCTGACCCTGCTTACACATAGAAGTAGACCTATAGACTACCTGATTACTGCTCATCCCTGGTGTAAATTAGACCGACCTGATTACTGCTCATCCCTGGTGTAAATTAGACCGACCTGATTACTGCTCATCCCTGGTGTAAATTAGACCTACCTGATTACTGCTCATCCCTGGTCTAAATTAGACCTACCTGATTACTGCTCATCCCTGGTGTAAATTAGACCTACCTGACTACTGCTCATCCCTGGTGTAAATTAGACCTACCTGATTACTGCTCATCCCTGGTGTAAATTAGACCTACCTGATTACTGCTCATGACTGGTGCAAATTAGACCTACATGACTACTGCTCATCCCTGGTGTAAATTAGACCTACCTGATTACTGCTCATCCCTGGTGTAAATTAGACCGACCTGACTACTGCTCATCCCTGGTGTAAATTAGACCTACCTGATTACTGCTCATCCCTGGTGTAAATTAGACCTACCTGATTACTGCTCATCCCTGGTGTAAATTAGACCTACCTGATTACTGCTCATGACTGGTGCAAATTAGACCTACATGACTACTGCTCATCCCTGGTGTAAATTAGACCTACCTGATTACTGCTCATCCCTGGTGTAAATTAGACCGACCTGACTACTGCTCATCCCTGGTGTAAATTAGACCTACCTGATTACTGCTCATCCCTGGTGTAAATTAGACCTACCTGATTACTGCTCATCCCTGGTGTAAATTAGACCTACCTGATTACTGCTCATCCCTGGTGTAAATTAGACCTACATGACTACTGCTCATCCCTGGTGTAAATTAGACCTACCTGATTACTGCTCATCCCTGGTGTAAATTAGACCTACCTGATTACTGCTCATCCCTGGTGTAAATTAGACCTACCTGATTACTGCTCATCCCTGGTGTAAATTAGACCTACCTGATTACTGCTCATCCCTGGTGTAAATTAGACCTACATGACTACTGCTCATGACTGGTGCAAATAGCCTCCAGCTGTGTGTCTGGAGATCAACGGCCCAAAGCGTGAGACTAAGTTAATAGTTGATAC
>NW_026291000.1:42500-60000 GCF_023373465.1 Oncorhynchus keta | reverse complement strand
TGTGGCCCTCAGGAACTCTACAGAGACACAGGGGACATCTGTGAACAGAACCTCCTGACTGTGGCCCTGAGGAACTCTACAGAGAGACATCTGTGAACAGAACCTCCTGACTGTGGCCCTCAGGATCTCTACAGAGACACATCTGTGAACAGAACCACCTGACTGTGGCCCTCAGGAACTCTACAGAGACACAGGGGACATCTGTGAACAGAACCTCCTGACTGTGGCCCTCAGGAATTCTACTCAGGACAACACAACACCATCCACTAGACTAGAGCAGAGAGACAGGGGACATACCGTACTCAGGACAACACCATTCACTAGACTAGAGCAGAGAGACAGGGGACATACCGTACTCAGGACAACACAACACCATTCACTAGACTAGAGCAGAGAGACAGGGGACATACCGTACTCAGGACAACACAACACCATTCACTAGACTAGAGCAGAGAGACAGAGGACATACCGTACTCAGGACAACACCATTCACTAGACTAGAGCAGAGAGACAGGGGACATACCGTACTTAGGACAACACAACACCATTCACTAGACTAGAGCAGAGACACAGGGGACATACCGTACTCAGGACAACACAACACCATTCACTAGGCTAGAGCAGAGAGACAGGGGACATACCGTACTCAGGACAACACAACACCATTCACTAGACTAGAGCAGAGAGACAGGGGACATACCGTACTCAGGACAACACAACACCATTCACTAGACTAGAGCAGAGAGACAGGGGACATACCGTACTCAGGACAACACCATTCACTAGACTAGAGCAGAGAGACAGGGGACATACCGTGCTCAGGACAACACCATTCACTAGACTAGAGCAGAGATACAGGGGACATACCGTACTCAGGACAACACAACACCATTCACTAGACTAGAGCAGAGAGACAGGGGACATACCGTACTCGGGACAACACAACACCATTCACTAGACTAGAGCAGAGAGACAGGGGACATACCGTACTCAGGACAACACAACACCATTCACTAGACTAGAGCAGAGAGACAGGGGACATACCGTACTCAGGACAACAACACCATTCACTAGACTAGAGCAGAGAGACAGGGGACATACCGTACTCAGGACAACAACACCATTCACTAGACTAGAGCAGAGAGACAGGGGACATACCGTACTCGGGACAACACCATTCACTAGACTAGAGCAGAGAGACAGGGGACATACCGTACTCAGGACAACACAACACCATTCACTAGACTAGAGCAGAGAGACAGGGGACATACCGTACTCAGGACAACACCATTCACTAGGCTTGGGGCGGTATTCAGATTGTCAAACTGACTGTGTAACATACCGGGATATCCGGTAATACCGGCATTAAACACAAGGGGGCGCTGTTTATTTTCAAATCCCATTGGAGTTTCTGTAGTCTGAAGGTTAGCAATGCTAACAAGTACATGTAAAATCCCATTGGAGTTTCTGTAGTCTGAAGGTTAGCAATGCTAACAAGTACATGTAAAATCCCATTGGAGTTTCTGTAGTCTGAAGGTTAGCAATGCTAACAAGTACATGTAAAATCCCATTTAGGAAGAAGCTAAACACGTAGCTAGAAAGCTAACTAGCTACTGAACTCATTTTAAACAGTTTCACTTGATTGTGTTGTATAGAAGTATTGATTGTGTTGTACAGAAGTATTGATTGTGTTGTACAGAAGTATTGATTGTGTTGTACAGAAGTATTGATTGTGTTGAACAGAAGTATTGATTGTGTTGTACAGAAGTATTGATTGTACAGAAGTATTGATTGTGTTGAACAGAAGTATTGATTGTATAGAAGTATTGATTGTGTTGTACAGACGTCGTGGTCTTACTTGGTGGGGATGATAACCGTGATGGGGACTCTGAACAGAGGGCCAGAGCTGGGGGACGCTGTGTCATAACCACACACCTGAAACACAACAGGTCCACTACTGGATTAAATACTGGACATCCTCCTCTCTCTCTCTTCCTGAAACAGGTCCAATACTGGATTAAATACTGGACTCTCTCTCTCTCTCTCTCTCCTCTCCGTACCTCAGTATAAACCAGTCCCTCTCTCTCCTCTCCGTACCTCAGTATAATGCAGTCCCTCTCTCTCTCCTCTCCGTACCTCAGTATAAACCAGTCCCCCTCTCCTCTCTGTACCTCAGTATAAACCAGTCCCTCCCTCTCCTCTCCGTACCTCAGTATAAACCAGTCCCTCTCTCTCCTCTCCGTACCTCAGTATAAACCAGTCCCTCTCTCTCCTCTCCGTACCTCAGTATAAACCAGTCCCTCTCTCTCCTCTCCGTACCTCAGTATAATGCAGTCCCTCTCTCTCCTCTCCGTCCCTCAGTATAATGCAGTCCCTCTCTCTCTCTCCTCTCCGTACCTCAGTATAAACCAGTCCCTCTCTCTCCTCTCCGTACCTCAGTATAATGCAGTCCCTCTCTCTCCTCTCCGTCCCTCAGTATAAACCAGTCCCTCTCTCTCTCTCCTCTCCGTACCTCAGTATAAACCAGTCCCTCTCTCTCCTCTCCGTACCTCAGTATAATGCAGTCCCTCTCTCTCCTCTCCGTACCTCAGTATAAACCAGTCCCTCTCTCCTCTCTGTACCTCAGTATAAACCAGTCCCTCGCTCTCCTCTCCGTACCACAGTATGAACCAGTCCCTCTCTCTCCTCTCCGTACCTCAGTATAAACCAGTCCCTCTCTCCTCTCTGTACCTCAGTATAAACCAGTCCCTCTCTCTCCTCTCCGTACCTCAGTATAAACCAGTCCCTCTCTCCTCTCCGTACCTCAGTATAAACCAGTCCCCCTCTCTCTCTCTCTCTCCTCTCCGTACCTCAGTATAATGCAGTCCCTCTCTCTCCTCTCCGTCCCTCAGTATAAACCAGTCCCTCCCTCTCCTCTCCGTCCCTCAGTATAAACCAGTCCCTCTCTCTCCTCTCCGTACCTCAATATAAACCAGTCCCTCGCTCTCCTCTCTGTACCTCAGTATAAACCAGTCCCTCCCTCTCCTCTCCGTACCTCAGTATAAACCAGTCCCTCTCTCTCCTCTCCGTACCTCAGTATAAACCAGTCCCTCTCTCCTCTCAGTACCTCAGTATAAACCAGTCCCTCTCTCTCCTCTCCGTACCTCAGTATAAACCAGTCCCTCTCTCTCTCCTCTCTGTACCTCAGTATAAACCAGTCCCTCTCTCTCCTCTCCGTACCTCAGTATAAACCAGTCCCTCTCTCTCCTCTCCGTACCTCAGTATGAACCAGTCCCTCTCTCTCTCCTCTCTGTACCTCAGTATAAACCAGTCCCTCTCTCTCCTCTCCGTACCTCAGTATGAACCAGTCCCTCTCTCTCTCCTCTCCGTACCTCAGTATAATGCAGTCCCTCTCTCTCCTCTCCGTGCCTCAGTATAAACCAGTCCCTCTCTCTCCTCTCTGTACCTCAGTATAAACCAGTCCCTCTCTCTCCTCTCAGTACCTCAGTATAAACCAGTCCCTCTCTCCTCTCCGTACCTCAGTATAAACCAGTCCCTCTCTCTCCTCTCCGTACCTCAGTATGAACCAGTCCCTCTCTCTCCTCTCCGTACCTCAGTATAAACCAGTCCCCCTCTCCTCTCCGTACCTCAGTATAAATCAGTCCCTCTCTCTCCTCTCCGTACCTCAGTATAATGCAGTCCCTCTCTCCTCTCCGTACCTCAGTATAAACCAGTCCCTCTCTCTCCTCTCCGTACCTCAGTATAAACCAGTCCCTCTCTCTCCTCTCCGTACCTCAGTATAAACCAGTCCCACTCTCTCCTCTCCGTCCCTCAGTATAAACCAGTCCCTCTCTCTCCTCTCCGTACCTCAGTATAAACCAGTCCCTCTCTCTCTCCTCTCCGTACCTCAGTATAAACCAGTCCCTCTCTCTCCTCTCCGTACCTCAGTATAAACCAGTCCCTCTCTCTCCTCTCCGTACCTCAGTATAAACCAGTCCCTCTCTCTCCTCTCCGTACCTCAGTATAAACCAGTCCCCCTCTCCTCTCCGTACCTCAGTATAAATCAGTCCCTCTCTCTCCTCTCCGTACCTCAGTATAATGCAGTCCCTCTCTCCTCTCCGTACCTCAGTATAAACCAGTCCCTCTCTCTCCTCTCCGTACCTCAGTATAAACCAGTCCCTCTCTCTCCTCTCCGTACCTCAGTATAAACCAGTCCCACTCTCTCCTCTCCGTCCCTCAGTATAAACCAGTCCCTCTCTCTCCTCTCCGTACCTCAGTATAAACCAGTCCCTCTCTCTCTCCTCTCCGTACCTCAGTATAAACCAGTCCCTCTCTCTCCTCTCCGTCCCTCAGTATAATGCAGTCCCTCTCTCTCCTCTCCGTACCTCAGTATAAACCAGTCCCTCTCTCTCCTCTCCGTCCCTCAGTATAATGCAGTCCCTCTCTCTCCTCTCCGTACCTCAGTATAAACCAGTCCCTCTCTCTCCTCTCCGTCCCTCAGTATAAACCAGTCCCTCTCTCTCTCTCCTCTCCGTACCTCAGTATAAACCAGTCCCTCTCTCTCCTCTCCGTACCTCAGTATAATGCAGTCCCTCTCTCTCCTCTCCGTACCTCAGTATAAACCAGTCCCTCTCTCCTCTCTGTACCTCAGTATAAACCAGTCCCTCGCTCTCCTCTCCGTACCACAGTATGAACCAGTCCCTCTCTCTCCTCTCCGTACCTCAGTATAAACCAGTCCCTCTCTCCTCTCTGTACCTCAGTATAAACCAGTCCCCCTCTCTCTCTCTCTCTCCTCTCCGTACCTCAGTATAATGCAGTCCCTCTCTCTCCTCTCCGTCCCTCAGTATAAACCAGTCCCTCCCTCCTCTCTGTACCTCAGTATAAACCAGTCCCTCTCTCTCCTCTCCGTACCTCAGTATAAACCAGTCCCTCTCTCTCTCCTCTCTGTACCTCAGTATAAACCAGTCCCTCTCTCTCCTCTCCGTACCTCAGTATGAACCAGTCCCTCTCTCTCCTCTCCGTACCTCAGTATAAACCAGTCCCTCTCTCCTCTCTGTACCTCAGTATAAACCAGTCCCTCTCTCTCCTCTCCGTACCTCAGTATGAACCAGTCCCTCTCTCTCCTCTCCGTACCTCAGTATAAACCAGTCCCTCTCTCCTCTCCGTACCTCAGTATAAACCAGTCCCTCTCTCCTCTCCGTACCTCAGTATAAACCAGTCCCTCTCTCCTCTCCGTACCTCAGTATAAACCAGTCCCTCGCTCTCCTCTCCGTACCTCAGTATGAACCAGTCCCTCTCTCTCCTCTCCGTACCTCAGTATAAACCAGTCCCTCTCTCCTCTCCGTACCTCAGTATGAACCAGTCCCTCTCTCTCCTCTCCGTACCTCAGTATAATGCAGTCCCTCTCTCCTCTCCGTACCCCAGTATAAACCAGTCCCTCTCTCTCTCCTCTCTGTACCTCAGTATAAACCAGTCCCTCTCTCTCCTCTCCGTACCTCAGTATAATGCAGTCCCTCTCTCCTCTCCGTACCTCAGTATAAACCAGTCCCTCTCTCTCCTCTCCGTACCTCAGTATAAACCAGTCCCTCTCTCTCCTCTCCGTACCTCAGTATAAACCAGTCCCTCTCTCTCCTCTCCGTACCTCAGTATAAACCAGTCCCTCTCTCTCCTCTCCGTACCTCAGTATGAACCAGTCCCTCTCTCTCTCCTCTCCGTACCTCAGTATAATGCAGTCCCTCTCTCTCCTCTCCGTACCTCAGTATAATGCAGTCCCTCTCTCTCTCCTCTCCGTACCTCAGTATAATGCAGTCCCTCTCTCTCCTCTCCGTCCCTCAGTATAAACCAGTCCCTCTCTCTCCTCTCCGTCCCTCAGTATAAACCAGTCCCTCTCTCTCCTCTCCGTACCTCAGTATAAACCAGTCCCTCTCTCTCCTCTCCGTACCTCAGTATAATGCAGTCCCTCTCTCTCTCCTCTCCGTACCTCAGTATAAACCAGTCCCTCTCTCCTCTCCGTACCTCAGTATAAACCAGTTCCTCTCTCTCCTCTCCGTACCTCAGTATAAACCAGTCCCTCTCTCTCCTCTCCGTACCTCAGTATAAACCAGTCCCTCTCTCCTCTCCGTACCTCAGTATAAACCAGTCCCTCTCTCTCCTCTCCGTACCTCAGTATAAACCAGTCCCTCTCTCTCCTCTCCGTACCTCAGTATAAACCAGTCCCTCTCTCCTCTCCGTACCTCAGTATAAACCAGTCCCTCTCGCTCTCCTCTCCGTACCTCAGTATAAACCAGTCCCTCTCTCTCCTCTCCGTACCTCAGTATAAACCAGTCCCTCCCTCTCCGTACCTCAGTATAAACCAGTCCCTCCCTCTCCTCTCCGTACCTCAGTATAAACCAGTCCCTCCCTCTCCTCTCCGTACCTCAGTATAAACCAGTCCCTCTCTCTCTCCTCTCTGTACCTCAGTATAAACCAGTCCCTCCCTCTCCGTACCTCAATATAAACCAGTCCCTCTCTCTCTCCTCTCTGTACCTCAGTATAAACCAGTCCCTCTCTCTCCTCTCTGTACCTCAGTATAAACCAGTCCCTCTCTCTCCTCTCCGTACCTCAATATAAACCAGTCCCTCTCTCTCTCCTCTCTGTACCTCAGTATAAACCAGTCCCTCTCTCTCCTCTCTGTACCTCAATATAAACCAGTCCCTCTCTCTCCTCTCTGTACCTCAGTATAAACCAGTCCCTCTCTCTCCTCTCCGTCCCTCAGTATAAACCAGTCCCTCTCTCTCCTCTCCGTACCTCAGTATAAACCAGTCCCTCTCTCTCCTCTCCGTACCTCAGTATGAACCAGTCCCTCTCTCTCCTCTCCGTACCTCAGTATAATGCAGTCCCTCTCTCTCCTCTCCGTACCTCAGTATAAACCAGTCCCTCTCTCTCCTCTCCGTACCTCAGTATAAACCAGTCCCTCTCTCTCTCCTCTCTGTACCTCAGTATAAACCAGTCCCTCTCTCTCCTCTCCGTACCTCAGTATAAACCAGTCCCTCTCTCTCTCCTCTCCGTACCTCAGTATAAACCAGTCCCTCTCTCTCCTCTCCGTACCCCAGTATAAACCAGTCCCTCTCTCTCTCCTCTCTGTACCTCAGTATAAACCAGTCCCTCTCTCTCCTCTCTCCGTACCTCAGTATAAACCAGTCTCTCTCTCTCCTCTCCGTACCTCAGTATAAACCAGTCCCTCTCTCTCTCTCCTCTCCGTCCCTCAGTATAAACCAGTCCCTCTCTCTCTCCTCTCCGTACCTCAGTATAATGCAGTCCCTCTCTCTCCTCTCTGTACCTCAGTATAAACCAGTCCCTCTCTCTCCTCTCCGTACCCCAGTATAAACCAGTCCCTCTCTCTCTCCTCTCCGTACCTCAGTATAAACCAGTCCCTCTCTCTCTCCTCTCCGTACCTCAGTATAAACCAGTCCCTCTCTCTCCTCTCCGTCCCTCAGTATAAACCAGTCCCTCTCTCTCTCTCCTCTCCGTACCTCAGTATAATGCAGTCCCTCTCTCTCCTCTCTGTACCTCAGTATAAACCAGTCCCTCTCTCTCCTCTCCGTACCTCAGTATAAACCAGTCCCTCTCTCTCCCCTCTCCGTACCTCAGTATAAACCAGTCCCTCTCTCTCCTCTCCGTACCTCAGTATAAACCAGTCTCTCTCTCTCCTCTCCGTACCTCAGTATAAACCAGTCCCTCTCTCTCCTCTCCGTACCTCAGTATAAACCAGTCTCTCTCTCTCCTCTCCGTACCTCAGTATAAACCAGTCCCTCTCTCTCTCTCCTCTCCGTCCCTCAGTATAAACCAGTCCCTCCCTCTCTCTCCTCTCCGTACCTCAGTATAAACCAGTCCCTCCCTCTCCTCTCCGTACCTCAGTATAAACCAGTCCCTCTCCGTACCTCAGTATAAACCAGTCCCTCTCTCTCCTCTCCGTACCTCAGTATAAACCAGTCCCTCTCTCTCCTCTCCGTACCTCAGTATAATGCAGTCCCTCTCTCCTCTCCGTACCTCAGTATAAACCAGTCCCTCTCTCTCCTCTCCGTACCTCAGTATAAACCAGTCCCTCTCTCCTCTCCGTACCTCAGTATAAACCAGTCCCTCTCTCCCCTCTCCGTACCTCAGTATAAACCAGTCCCTCTCTCCTCTCCGTACCTCAGTATAAACCAGTCCCTCTCTCTCCTCTCCGTACCTCAGTATAAACCAGTCCCTCTCTCTCCTCTCCGTACCTCAGTATAAACCAGTCCCTCGCTCTCCTCTCCGTACCTCAGTATAAACCAGTCCCTCGCTCTCCTCTCCGTACCTCAGTATAAACCAGTCCCTCTCTCTCCTCTCCGTGCCTCAGTATGAACCAGTCCCTCTCTCTCCTCTCCGTACCTCAGTATAAACCAGTCCCTCTCTCTCCTCTCCGTACCTCAGTATAAACCAGTCCCTCTCTCTCCTCTCCGTCCCTCAGTATAATGCAGTCCCTCTCTCTCCTCTCCGTACCTCAGTATAAACCAGTCCCTCTCTCTCCTCTCCGTACCTCAGTATAAACCAGTCCCTCTCTCTCCTCTCCGTACCTCAGTATAAACCAGTCCCTCTCTCTCTCTCCTCTCCGTCCCTCAATATAAACCAGTCCCTCTCTCTCCTCTCCGTACCTCAGTATGAACCAGTCCCTCTCTCTCTCCTCTCCGTACCTCAGTATAAACCAGTCCCTCTCTCTCTCCTCTCCGTCCCTCAGTATAATGCAGTCCCTCTCTCTCCTCTCCGTACCTCAGTATAATGCAGTCCCTCTCTCTCTCCTCTCCGTACCTCAGTATAAACCAGTCCCTCTCTCCTCTCTGTACCTCAGTATAAACCAGTCCCCCTCTCTCTCTCTCTCTCTCCTCTCCGTACCTCAGTATAATGCAGTCCCTCTCTCTCCTCTCCGTACCTCAGTATAAACCAGTCCCTCTCTCCTCTCTGTACCTCAGTATAAACCAGTCCCCCTCTCTCTCTCTCTCTCTCCTCTCCGTACCTCAGTATAATGCAGTCCCTCTCTCTCCTCTCCGTCCCTCAGTATAAACCAGTCCCTCCCTCTCCTCTCCGTACCTCAGTATAAACCAGTCCCTCTCTCTCCTCTCCGTACCTCAGTATAAACCAGTCCCTCTCTCTCTCCTAAATCAAATCAAATCAAATCAAATTTATTTATATAGCCCTTCGTACATCAGCTGATATCTCAAAGTGCTGTACAGAAACCCAGCCTAAAACCCCAAACAGCAAACAATGCAGGTGTAAAAGCACTCCTCTCTGTACCTCAGTATAAACCAGTCCCTCTCTCTCCTCTCCGTACCTCAGTATAAACCAGTCCCTCTCTCTCCTCTCCGTACCTCAGTATAAACCAGTCCCTCTCTCTCCTCTCCGTACCTCAGTATAAACCAGTCCCTCTCTCTCCTCTCCGTACCTCAGTATAAACCAGTCCCTCTCTCTCCTCTCCGTACCTCAGTATAAACCAGTCCCTCTCTCTCCTCTCCGTACCTCAGTATGAACCAGTCCCTCTCTCTCTCCTCTCCGTACCTCAGTATAATGCAGTCCCTCTCTCTCCTCTCCGTGCCTCAGTATAAACCAGTCCCTCTCTCTCCTCTCCGTACCTCAGTATAAACCAGTCCCTCTCTCCTCTCTGTACCTCAGTATAAACCAGTCCCTCTCTCTCCTCTCCGTACCTCAGTATAAACCAGTCCCTCTCTCTCCTCTCCGTACCTCAGTATAAACCAGTCCCTCTCTCTCCTCTCCGTACCTCAGTATAAACCAGTCCCTCTCTCTCCTCTCCGTACCTCAGTATGAACCAGTCCCTCTCTCTCTCCTCTCCGTACCTCAGTATAATGCAGTCCCTCTCTCTCCTCTCCGTGCCTCAGTATAAACCAGTCCCTCTCTCTCCTCTCCGTACCTCAGTATAAACCAGTCCCTCTCTCTCCTCTCCGTACCTCAGTATAAACCAGTCCCTCTCTCCTCTCTGTACCTCAGTATAAACCAGTCCCTCTCTCTCCTCTCCGTACCTCAGTATAAACCAGTCCCTCTCTCTCCTCTCCGTACCTCAGTATAAACCAGTCCCTCTCTCTCCTCTCCGTACCTCAGTATAATGCAGTCCCTCTCTCCTCTCCGTACCTCAGTATAAACCAGTCCCTCTCTCTCCGTACCTCAGTATAAACCAGTCCCTCCCCCTCTCCTCTCCGTACCTCAGTATAAACCAGTCCCTCTCTCTCCGTACCTCAGTATAAACCAGTCCCTCTCTCTCCTCTCCGTACCTCAGTATAAACCAGTCCCTCTCTCTCCTCTCCGTACCTCAGTATAAACCAGTCCCTCTCTCTCCTCTCCGTACCTCAGTATGAACCAGTCCCTCTCTCTCTCCTCTCCGTACCTCAGTATAAACCAGTCCCTCTCTCTCCTCTCCGTCCCTCAGTATAATGCAGTCCCTCTCTCTCCTCTCCGTACCTCAGTATAATGCAGTCCCTCTCTCTCTCCTCTCCGTACCTCAGTATAAACCAGTCCCTCTCTCTCCTCTCCGTACCTCAGTATAAACCAGTCCCTCTCTCTCCTCTCCGTCCCTCAGTATAAACCAGTCCCTCTCTCTCCTCTCCGTACCTCAGTATAAACCAGTCCCTCTCTCTCCTCTCCGTACCTCAGTATAATGCAGTCCCTCTCTCTCTCCTCTCCGTACCTCAGTATAAACCAGTCCCTCTCTCTCTCTCTCTCTCTCCTCTCCGTACCTCAGTATAAACCAGTCCCTCTCTCCTCTCCGTACCTCAGTATAAACCAGTCCCTCTCTCTCCTCTCCGTACCTCAGTATAAACCAGTCCCTCTCTCTCTCCTCTCCGTACCTCAGTATAATGCAGTCCCTCTCTCTCTCCTCTCCGTACCTCAGTATAATGCAGTCCCTCTCTCTCCTCTCCGTGCCTCAGTATAAACCAGTCCCTCTCTCTCCTCTCCGTACCTCAGTATAAACCAGTCCCTCTCTCTCCTCTCCGTACCTCAGTATAAACCAGTCCCTCTCTCCTCTCCGTACCTCAGTATAAACCAGTCCCTCTCTCTCCTCTCCGTACCTCAGTATAAACCAGTCCCTCTCTCTCCTCTCCGTACCTCAGTATAAACCAGTCCCTCTCTCTCCTCTCCGTACCTCAGTATAAACCAGTCCCTCTCTCCTCTCCGTACCTCAGTATAAACCAGTCCCTCTCTCTCCTCTCCGTACCTCAGTATAAACCAGTCCCTCTCTCTCCTCTCCGTACCTCAGTATAAACCAGTCCCTCTCTCTCCTCTCCGTACCTCAGTATAAACCAGTCCCTCTCTCCTCTCCGTACCTCAGTATAAACCAGTCCCTCTCTCTCTCTCCGTACCTCAGTATAAACCAGTCCCTCTCTCTCCTCTCCGTACCTCAGTATAAACCAGTCCCTCCCTCTCCGTACCTCAGTATAAACCAGTCCCTCCTCTCCTCTCCGTACCTCAGTATAAACCAGTCCCTCCCTCTCCTCTCCGTACCTCAGTATAAACCAGTCCCTCTCTCTCTCCTCTCTGTACCTCAGTATAAACCAGTCCCTCCCTCTCCGTACCTCAATATAAACCAGTCCCTCTCTCTCTCCTCTCTGTACCTCAGTATAAACCAGTCCCTCTCTCTCCTCTCCGTACCTCAGTATAAACCAGTCCCTCTCTCTCCTCTCCGTACCTCAGTATAAACCAGTCCCTCTCTCTCTCCTCTCTGTACCTCAGTATAAACCAGTCCCTCTCTCTCCTCTCTCCGTACCTCAGTATAAACCAGTCCCTCTCTCTCTCTCTCCGTACCTCAGTATAAACCAGTCCCTCTCTCTCCTCTCCGTACCCCAGTATAAACCAGTCCCTCTCTCTCTCCTCTCTGTACCTCAGTATAAACCAGTCCCTCTCTCCCCTCTCCGTACCTCAGTATAAACCAGTCCCTCTCTCTCCTCTCAGTACCTCAGTATAAACCAGTCCCTCTCTCTCCTCTCCGTACCCCAGTATAAACCAGTCCCTCTCTCTCTCCTCTCTGTACCCCAGTATAAACCAGTCCCTCTCTCTCCTCTCCGTCCCTCAGTATAAACCAGTCCCTCTCTCTCCTCTCCGTACCTCAGTATAAACCAGTCCCCCTCTCTCTCTCCTCTCCGTACCTCAGTATAAACCAGTCCCTCCCTCTCTCTCCTCTCCGTACCTCAGTATAAACCAGTCCCCCTCTCCTCTCTGTACCTCAGTATAAACCAGTCCCTCTCTCCCCTCTCCGTACCTCAGTATAAACCAGTCCCTCTCTCTCCTCTCAGTACCTCAGTATAAACCAGTCCCTCTCTCTCCTCTCCGTACCCCAGTATAAACCAGTCCCTCTCTCTCTCCTCTCTGTACCTCAGTATAAACCAGTCCCTCCCTCTCTCTCCTCTCCGTACCTCAGTATAAACCAGTCCCTCTCTCTCTCCTCTCTGTACCTCAGTATGAACCAGTCCCTCTCTCTCCTCTCCGTACCTCAGTATAAACCAGTCCCTCTCTCTCCTCTCAGTACCTCAGTATAAACCAGTCCCTCTCTCTCCTCTCCGTACCTCAGTATAAACCAGTCCCTCTCTCTCCTCTCCGTACCTCAGTATAAACCAGTCCCTCTCTCTCCTCTCCGTACCTCAGTATAAACCAGTCCCTCTCTCTCTCTCTCCGTCCCTCAGTATAAACCAGTCCCTCCCTCTCTCTCCTCTCCGTACCTCAGTATAAACCAGTCCCTCTCTCTCCTCTCCGTACCTCAGTATAAACCAGTCCCTCTCTCCTCTCCGTACCTCAGTATAAACCAGTCCCTCTCTCTCCTCTCCGTACCTCAGTATAAACCAGTCCCTCCCCCTCTCCTCTCCGTACCTCAGTATAAACCAGTCCCTCTCTCTCCTCTCCGTACCTCAGTATAAACCAGTCCCTCTCTCTCCTCTCCGTACCTCAGTATAAACCAGTCTCTCTCTCCTCTCCGTACCTCAGTATAAACCAGTCCCTCTCTCTCTCTCCTCTCCGTCCCTCAGTATAAACCAGTCCCTCCCTCTCTCTCCTCTCCGTACCTCAGTATAAACCAGTCCCTCTCTCTCCTCTCCGTACCTCAGTATAAACCAGTCCCTCTCTCTCCTCTCAGTACCTCAGTATAAACCAGTCCCTCTCTCTCCTCTCCGTACCCCAGTATAAACCAGTCCCTCTCTCTCCTCTCCGTACCTCAGTATAAACCAGTCCCTCTCTCTCTCCTCTCCGTACCTCAGTATAAACCAGTCCCTCTCTCTCCTCTCCGTACCTCAGTATAAACCAGTCCCTCCCTCTCTCTCCTCTCCGTCCCTCAGTATAAACCAGTCCCTCTCTCTCTCTCCTCTCCGTACCTCAGTATAAACCAGTCTCTCTCTCTCCTCTCAGTACCTCAGTATAAACCAGTCCCTCTCTCTCCTCTCCGTACCCCAGTATAAACCAGTCCCTCTCTCTCCTCTCCGTACCTCAGTATAAACCAGTCCCTCTCTCTCTCCTCTCCGTACCTCAGTATAAACCAGTCTCTCTCTCTCCTCTCCGTACCTCAGTATAAACCAGTCCCTCTCTCTCTCTCCTCTCCGTCCCTCAGTATAAACCAGTCCCTCTCTCTCTCTCCTCTCCGTACCTCAGTATAAACCAGTCCCTCTCTCTCCTCTCTGTACCTCAGTATAAACCAGTCCCTCTCTCTCCTCTCCGTACCTCAGTATAAACCAGTCCCCCTCTCCTCTCCGTACCTCAGTATAAACCAGTCCCTCTCTCTCCTCTCTGTACCTCAGTATAAACCAGTCCCTCTCTCTCCTCTCCGTACCTCAGTATAAACCAGTCCCTCTCTCTCCTCTCCGTACCTCAGTATAAACCAGTCCCTCCCTCTCTCTCCTCTCCGTCCCTCAGTATAAACCAGTCCCTCTCTCTCTCTCCTCTCCGTACCTCAGTATAAACCAGTCTCTCTCTCTCCTCTCCGTCCCTCAGTATAAACCAGTCCCTCTCTCTCTCTCTCTCCGTACCTCAGTATAAACCAGTTCCTCCCCCTCCTCTCCGTACCTCAGTATAATGCAGTCCCTCTCGGAGCCCCAGGGGATCGACTCTGACGTTGACATGACGACACTGGTTCATGAGCTCCAGGTGGGAGGGACACTGCACCCAGGAGGCGGAGCATGTCAGGGCCAGGTGCAGTTGCAGAGAAATACGCTCCGTGTTCTCTGTCAAACAGGAAGTAGAATGGACCAATTAATAGAACTAAAGAGGACAGACCGACCACGCAGTGTGTGTGTGTGTGTGTGTGTGTGTGTGTGTGTGTGTGTGTGTGTGTGTGTGTGTAATACCGGTATTTTCGGGGAAAACGGGTTCAATGCCGACCCCGTGGTCGGAGGGGGACAGGACCTGGGTGGGGTCTCGGAGGTAGATGCCTCGCTGCGTTCCCACGGTAACAGTGAAGCCCAGGTTAGCGGTGGGGAGAGAGGCATGCTGGGTCAGGTAGTCTACAGCTCTGTCCACCTGTAAAAAGCACAGAGAAACCAGTTAAATTCCACTATACAGTAGACACTAGTTCTCCACTATACAGTAAACACTAGTTCTCCACTATACAGTAGACACTAGTTCTCTACTATACAGTAGACACTAGTTCTCCACTATAGAGTAGACACTAGTTCTCCACTA
This sequence comes from Oncorhynchus keta, assembly GCF_023373465.1. Classification (NCBI taxonomy): domain Eukaryota; kingdom Metazoa; phylum Chordata; class Actinopteri; order Salmoniformes; family Salmonidae; genus Oncorhynchus; species Oncorhynchus keta. The sequence goes on along the minus strand of NW_026291000.1, from coordinate 45,354 downwards.
TACAGTAGACACTAGTTCTCCACTATACAGTAGACACTAGTTCTCCACTATACAGTAGACACTAGTTCTCCACTATAGAGTAGACACTAGTTCTCCACTATACAGTAGACACTAGTTCTCCACTATACAGTAGACACTAGTTCTCCACTATAGAGTAGACACTAGTTCTCCACTATAGAGTAGACACTAGTTCTCCACTATAGAGTAGACACTAGTTCTCCACTATAGAGTAGACACTAGTTCTCCACTATAGAGTAGACACTAGTTCTCCACTATAGAGTAGACACTAGTTCTCCACTATAGAGTAGACACTAGTTCTCCACTATAGAGTAGACACTAGTTCTCCACTATAGAGTAGACACTAGTTCTCCACTATAGAGTAGACACTAGTTCTCCACTATAGAGTAGACACTAGTTCTCCACTATAGAGTAGACACTAGTTCTCCACTATAGAGTAGACACTAGTTCTCCACTATAGAGTAGACACTAGTTCTCCACTATAGAGTAGACACTAGTTCTCCACTATAGAGTAGACACTAGTTCTCCACTATAGAGTAGACACTAGTTCTCCACTATACAGTAGACACTAGTTCTCCGCTATAGAGTAGACACTAGTTCTCCGCTATAGAGTAGACACTAGTTCTCCGCTATAGAGTAGACACTAGTTCTCCGCTATAGAGTAGACACTAGTTCTCCGCTATAGAGTAGACACTAGTTCTCCGCTATAGAGTAGACACTAGTTCTCCGCTATACAGTAGACACTAGTTCTCCGCTATACAGTAGACACTAGTTCTCCGCTATACAGTAGACACTAGTTCTCCGCTATACAGTAGACACTAGTTCTCCGCTATACAGTAGACACTAGTTCTCCGCTATACAGTAGACACTAGTTCTCCGCTATACAGTAGACACTAGTTCTCCGCTATACAGTAGACACTAGTTCTCCGCTATACAGTAGACACTAGTTCTCCGCTATACAGTAGACACTAGTTCTCCGCTATACAGTAGACACTAGTTCACTATACAGTAGACACTAGTTCTACACTATACAGTAGACACTAGCTGACTATACAGTAGACACTAGTTCTCCGCTATACAGTAGACACTAGTTCTCCGCTATACAGTAGACACTAGTTCTCCGCTATACAGTAGACACTAGTTCTCCGCTATACAGTAGACACTAGTTCTCCGCTATACAGTAGACACTAGTTCTCCGCTATACAGTAGACACTAGTTCTCCGCTATACAGTAGACACTAGTTCTCCGCTATACAGTAGACACTAGTTCTCCGCTATACAGTAGACACTAGTTCTCCGCTATACAGTAGACACTAGTTCTCCGCTATACAGTAGACACTAGTTCTCCGCTATACAGTAGACACTAGTTCTCCGCTATACAGTAGACACTAGTTCTCCGCTATACAGTAGACACTAGTTCTCCGCTATACAGTAGACACTAGTTCTCCGCTATACAGTAGACACTAGTTCTCCGCTATACAGTAGACACTAGTTCTCCGCTATACAGTAGACACTAGTTCTCCGCTATACAGTAGACACTAGTTCTCCGCTATACAGTAGACACTAGTTCTCCGCTATACAGTAGACACTAGTTCTCCGCTATACAGTAGACACTAGTTCTCCGCTATACAGTAGACACTAGTTCTCCGCTATACAGTAGACACTAGTTCTCCGCTATACAGTAGACACTAGTTCTCCGCTATACAGTAGACACTAGTTCTCCGCTATACAGTAGACACTAGTTCTCCGCTATACAGTAGACACTAGTTCTCCGCTATACAGTAGACACTAGTTCTCCGCTATACAGTAGACACTAGTTCTACGCTATAGAGTAGACACTAGTTCTACACTATAGAGTAGACACTAGTTCTACACTATAGAGTAGACACTAGTTCTCCACTATACAGTAGACACTAGTTCTCCGCTATAGAGTAGACACTAGTTCTCCGCTATACAGTAGACACTAGTTCTCCGCTATACAGTAGACACTAGTTCTCCGCTATACAGTAGACACTAGTTCTCCGCTATACAGTAGATACTAGTTCTCCGCTATACAGTAGACACTAGTTCTCCGCTATAGAGTAGACACTAGTTCTCCGCTATAGAGTAGACACTAGTTCTCCGCTATAGAGTAGACACTAGTTCTCCACTATAGAGTAGACACTAGTTCTCCACTATAGAGTAGACACTAGTTCTCCACTATAGAGTAGACACTAGTTCTCCACTATAGAGTAGACACTAGTTCTCCACTATAGAGTAGACACTAGTTCTCCACTATAGAGTAGACACTAGTTCTCCACTATAGAGTAGACACTAGTTCTCCACTATAGAGTAGACACTAGTTCTCCACTATAGAGTAGACACTAGTTCTCCACTATAGAGTAGACACTAGTTCTCCACTATAGAGTAGACACTAGTTCTCCACTATAGAGTAGACACTAGTTCTCCACTATAGAGTAGACACTAGTTCTCCACTATAGAGTAGACACTAGTTCTCCGCTATACAGTAGACACTAGTTCTCCGCTATAGAGTAGACACTAGTTCTCCGCTATACAGTAGACACTAGTTCTCCGCTATACAGTAGACACTAGTTCTCCGCTATAGAGTAGACACTAGTTCTCCGCTATACAGTAGACACTAGTTCTCCGCTATACAGTAGACACTAGTTCTCCGCTATAGAGTAGACACTAGTTCTCCGCTATAGAGTAGACACTAGTTCTCCGCTATAGAGTAGACACTAGTTCTCCGCTATACAGTAGACACTAGTTCTCCGCTATACAGTAGACACTAGTTCTCCGCTATACAGTAGACACTAGTTCTCCGCTATACAGTAGAC
>NW_026291000.1:0-37500 GCF_023373465.1 Oncorhynchus keta | reverse complement strand
AAACACACACACCCCCCACGCCTGGAAGAGGAGACCAACAGGGTAAAACACACACACACCCCCACGCCTGGAAGAGGAGACCAACAGGGTAAAACACACACACCCCCACGCCTGGAAGAGGAGACCAACAGGGTAAAACACACACACACCCCCCCACGCCTGGAAGAGGAGACCAACAGGGTAAAACACACACACGCCCCCACGCCTGGAAGAGGAGACCAACAGGGTACAGGTAAAACACACACACACACCCCCACGCCTGGAAGAGGAGACCAACAGAGTAAAACACACACACACCCCCACGCCTGGAAGAGGAGACCAACAGGGTAGAGGTAAAACACACACACACCCCCACGCCTGGAAGAGGAGACCAACAGAGTAAAACACACACACACCCCCACGCCTGGAAGAGGAGACCAACAGGGTAAAACACACACACACCCCCACGCCTGGAAGAGGAGACCAACAGGGTAAAACACACACACACCCCCACGCCTGGAAGAGGAGACCAACAGGGTAAAACACACACACCCCCACGCCTGGAAGAGGAGACCAACACAGGCAGAGATAGTGTGTCTGTGTCTGTGTCTGTGTGTGTGTGTGTGTGTGTGTGTGTGTGTGTGTGTGTGTGTGTGTGTGTGTGTGTGTGTGTGTGTGTGTGTACCTATAACAGCAGCAGTAGTCCCTCCAGGACAGCCGACAGTAGACAGAGTGTGTGTGTGTGTGTGTGTGTGTGTGTGTGTGTGTGTGTGTGTGTGTGTGTGTGTGTGTGTGTGTGTGTGTGTGTGTGTGTGTACCTATAACAGCAGCAGTAGTCCCTCCAGGACAGCCGACAGTAGACAGAGAGTGTGTGTGTGTGTGTGTGTGTGTGTGTGTGTGTGTGTGTGTGTGTGTGTGTGTGTGTGTATCTATAACAGCAGCAGTAGTCCCTCCAGGACAGCCGACAGTAGACAGAGTGTGTGTGTGTGTGTGTGTGTGTGTGTGTGTGTGTGTGTGTGTGTGTGTGTGTGTGTGTGTGTGTGTGTGTGTGTGTGTGTGTGTGTACCTATAACAGCAGCAGTAGTCCCTCCAGGACAGCCGACAGTAGACAGACAGGGCCCGTTGTTCCCAGCGCTGGACACAAACAAAACGTTGTGTTTCTGAACCGCTTCACCAATCACCTCACAGATCCTCCTGTTGGACAACACAGAGGACACACAGAGTTACCAATCACCTCACAGATCCTCCTGTTGGACAACACAGAGGACACACAGAGTTACCAATCACCTCACAGATCCTCCTGTTGGACAACACAGAGGACACACAGAGTTACCAGACACACAGATCCTCCTGTTGGACAACACAGAGGACACACAGAGTTACCAGACACCTCACAGATCCTCCTGTTGGACAACACAGAGGACACACAGAGTTAACAATCACCTCACAGATCCTCCTGTTGGACAACACAGAGGACACACAGAGTTACCAATCACCTCACAGATCCTCCTGTTGGACAACACAGAGGACACACAGAGTTACCAGACACACAGATCCTCCTGTTGGACAACACAGAGGACACACAGAGTTACCAATCACCTCACAGATCCTCCTGTTGGACAACACAGAGGACACACAGAGTTACCAATCACCTCACAGATCCTCCTGTTGGACAACACAGAGGACACACAGAGTTACCAATCACCTCACAGATCCTCCTGTTGGACAACACAGAGGACACACAGAGTTACCAGACACACAGATCCTCCTGTTGGACAACACAGAGGACACACAGAGTTACCAGACACACAGATCCTCCTGTTGGACAACACAGAGGACACACAGAGTTACCAGACACACAGATCCTCCTGTTGGACAACACAGAGGACACACAGAGTTACCAATCACCTCACAGATCCTCCTGTTGGACAACACAGAGGACACACAGAGTTACCAGACACACAGATCCTCCTGTTGGACAACACAGAGGACACACAGAGTTACCAGACACACAGATCCTCCTGTTGGACAACACAGAGGACACACAGAGTTACCAATCACCTCACAGATCCTCCTGTTGGACAACACAGAGGACACACAGAGTTACCAGACACACAGATCCTCCTGTTGGACAACACAGAGGACACACAGAGTTACCAGACACACAGATCCTCCTGTTGGACAACACAGAGGACACACAGAGTTACCAGACACACAGATCCTCCTGTTGGACAACACAGAGGACACACAGAGTTACCAATCACCTCACAGATCCTCCTGTTGGACAACACAGAGGACACGCAGAGTTACCAGACACACAGATCCTCCTGTTGGACAACACAGAGGACACACAGAGTTACCAGACACACAGATCCTCCTGTTGGACAACACAGAGGACACACAGAGTTACCAATCACCTCACAGATCCTCCTGTTGGACAACACAGAGGACACACAGAGTTACCAATCACCTCACAGATCCTCCTGTTGGACAACACAAGAGGACACACAGAGTTACCAGACACACAGATCCTCCTGTTGGACAACACAGAGGACACACAGAGTTACCAGACACACAGATCCTCCTGTTGGACAACACAGAGGACACACAGAGTTACCAATCACCTCACAGATCCTCCTGTTGGACAACACAGAGGACACACAGAGTTACCAGACACACAGATCCTCCTGTTGGACAACACAGAGGACACACAGAGTTACCAGACACACAGATCCTCCTGTTGGACAACACAGAGGACACACAGAGTTACCAATCACCTCACAGATCCTCCTGTTGGACAACACAGAGGACACACAGAGTTACCAGACACACAGATCCTCCTGTTGGACAACACAGAGGACACACAGAGTTACCAATCACCTCACAGATCCTCCTGTTGGACAACACAGAGGACACACAGAGTTACCAGACACACAGATCCTCCTGTTGGACAACACAGAGGACACACAGAGTTACCAATCACCTCACAGATCCTCCTGTTGGACAACACAGAGGACACACAGAGTTACCAGACACACAGATCCTCCTGTTGGACAACACAGAGGACACACAGAGTTACCAGACACACAGATCCTCCTGTTGGACAACACAGAGGACACACAGAGTTACCAATCACCTCACAGATCCTCCTGTTGGACAACACAGAGGACACACAGAGTTACCAGACACACAGATCCTCCTGTTGGACAACACAGAGGACACACAGAGTTACCAATCACCTCACAGATCCTCCTGTTGGACAACACAGAGGACACACAGAGTTACCAATCACCTCACAGATCCTCCTGTTGGACAACACAGAGGACACACAGAGTTACCAATCACCTCACAGATCCTCCTGTTGGACAACACAGAGGACACACAGAGTTACCAGACACACAGATCCTCCTGTTGGACAACACAGAGGACACACAGAGTTACCAATCACCTCACAGATCCTCCTGTTGGACAACACAGAGGACACACAGAGTTACCAATCACCTCACAGATCCTCCTGTTGGACAACACAGAGGACACACAGAGTTACCAATCACCTCACAGATCCTCCTGTTGGACAACACAGAGGACACACCGAGTTACCAGACACACAGATCCTCCTGTTGGACAACACAGAGGACACACCGAGTTACCAGACACACAGATCCTCCTGTTGGACAACACAGAGGACACACAGAGTTACCAGACACACAGATCCTCCTGTTGGACAACACAGAGGACACACAGAGTTACCAGACACACAGATCCTCCTGTTGGACAACACAGAGGACACACACACAGACAGAGTTACCAGACACACAGACAGAGTTGCCAGACACACAGACAGAGTTACCAGACACACAGACAGAGTTGCCAGACACACAGACAGAGTTGCCAGACACTCAGACAGAGTTACCAGACACACAGACAGAGTTACCAGACACACAGACAGAGTTACCAGACACACAGACAGAGTTACCAGACACACAGACAGAGTTACCAGACACACAGACAGAGTAACCAGACACACAGACAGAGTTACCAGACACACAGACAGAGTAACCAGACACAGACAGAGTTGCCAGACACACAGACAGAGTTACCAGACACACAGACAGTAGAAGCCATCTCTCTCACCCTGAGTTGGGCCAGTGGGTAGCTTCTCCATAGCTGTAGTTAACCAGGTCACATTTATAGTTGATCACCTCTATCATCTAGACAAACAGAAAGAGAGAAAGAGAGAGAGACAGAGAGAGACAGAGAGAGACAGAGAGAGACAGAGAGAGACAGAGAGACAGAAGATGAGTGTGAATGAACCAAAACAAGAACAGAGGAGAATGAATGAATTGATGAATGGAGCTGCTTCAGCCTACCGCGCGGATGAGTCCGGTGCCCGTCTCCATGGTGCTGAGTCGCGTGTCTCCGATCTTCACCGCCAGGATCTGGGCTCCAGGGGCGATGCCGTTCCGCTCGGGCTCATCTGGGAAGTGGCCTGCTGCTATGCTCGCCACGTGTGTCCCATGAGCCCCTGAACAGAGACAAGACCATCACGGCTGTAGACGTCAAGACGCAGGACAGATTCCTACACAATACAAGGGGGATCTACGTGAACTCTGACCTCCGCTGGTGACGATGCAGAGAGTGTTTCCTTCGTCGTAGATGTTAACGGAGTAGTTGAGCATCTCAGCGTTTCCCAGAGTAGCAAACTCCTGCTTCTCTCTGTAGGAGGTCAGGACCGTGCAGCTGGACAGGTCTCCAGTCTCTGAGGTGTCTACCACAGCCCTGTAGAGGTTAGAGGGTAGAGGTTAGAGGTCAGGACCGTGCAGCTGGACAGGTCTCCAGACTCGGAGGTGTCTACCACAGCCCTGTAGAGGTCAGTACATTTAGGGGTTAGAGGTTACAGGGTAGCAGTTTAGGGGTTAGAGGTTACGGGGTAGGGGTTTAGGGGTTAGAGGTTACGGGGTAGGGGTTAGAGGTTACGGGGTAGGGGTTAGAGGTTACGGGTTATCAGTTTAGGGGGTAGGGATTGAAGGTTACGGGGAAGGGGTTAGAGGTTACGGGGTAGGGGTTTAGGGGGTAGAGGTTAGAGGTTACAGGGTAGGGGTTAGAGGTTACGGGTTAGAGGTTCATGGGTAGGGGTTAGAGGTTACGGGTTAGAGGTTACGGAATTAGAGGTTACGGGGTTAGAGGTTACGGGGTAGGGGTTAAAGGTTACAGGTTCATGGGTAGGGGGTAGAGGTTACGGGGTAGAGGTTACGGGGTAGGGGTTAGAGGTTACGGGGTAGGGGTTAGAGGTTACGGAGTAGGGGGTAGAGTTTACGGGGTAGGGGTTAGAGGTTACGGGGTAGGGGTTAGAGGTTACGGGTTAGAGGTTACGGGGTAGGGGTTACGGGGTAGGGGTTAGAGGTTACGGGGTAGGGGTTAGAGATTAGAGGTTCATGGGTAGGGGGTAGAGGTTACGGGGTAGGGGTTAGAGGTTCATGGGTAGGGGTTAGAGGTTAGAGGGGAGTAGGGTTTAGGACACATAAAGACAGATCTCCACTCTCTAAAAAGTCCACTGCAGCCCTGGTGGGATGAACACAGATGGATAAGACACCGGGGGGCAGGAAGGAGGGCCTGACGAACTGAGGAAGGCAGGAAGGAGGGCCTGACGAACTGAGGAAGGCAGGAAGGAGGGCCTGACGAACTGAGGAAGGCAGGAAGGAGGGCCTGACGAACTGAGGAAGGCAGGAAGGAGGGCCTGACGAACTGAGGAAGGCAGGAAGGAGGGCCTGACGAACTGAGGAAGGCAGGAAGGAGGGCCTGGAAGGGAAGGCAGGAAGGAGGGCCTGACGAACTGACGAACTGAGGAAGGCAGGAAGGAGGGCCTGAGGAAGGAGGAAGGAGGGCCTGAACTGAGGAAGGCAGGAAGGAGGGCCTGAAAAGGGATTTGACCCAGGAAGGAGGGCCTGAAACTGAGGGAAGGCAGGAAGAAAGGAGGGCCTGAAAAGGGATTTGACCCAGTAGACAAACTGAGGAAGGCAGGAAGGAGGGCCTGAAAAGGATTTGAGGCAGGAGACAAACTGAGGAAGGAGGGCCTGAAAAGGCAGGAAGGAGGGCTGAGGGGAGGGCTGAAAAGGAGGGCCTTGAAAGGCAGGAGAGGAGGGCCTGAGGAAGGCAGGAAGGAGGGACTGAAAAGGGATTTGACCCAGGAGACGAACTGAGGAAGGCAGGAAGGAGGGCCTGAAAAGGGATTTGACCCAGTAGACAAACTGAGGAAGGCAGGAAGGAGGGACTGACGAACTGAGGGAGAAAGGAAGGAGGGCCTGAAAAGGGATATGACCCAGTAGACGAACTGAGGAAGGCAGGAAGGAGGGACTGACGAACTGAGGGAGAAAGGAAGGAGGGCCTGAAAATGGATTTGACCCAGGAGACGAACTGAGGAAGGCAGGAAGGAGGGCCTGAAAAGGGATTTGACCCAGTAGACGAACTGAGGAAGAAAGGAAGGAGGGCCTGAAAAGGGATATGACCCAGTAGACGAACTGAGGAAGGCAGGAAGGAGGGACTGACGAACTGAGGGAGAAAGGAAGGAGGGCCTGAAAAGGGATTTGACCCAGGAGACGAACTGAGGAAGGCAGGAAGGAGGGCCTGACGAACTGAGGAAGGCAGGAAGGAGGGCCTGACGAACTGAGGAAGGCAGGAAGGAGGGCCTGACGAACTGAGGAAGGCAGGAAGGAGGGACTGACGAACTGAAGAAGGAGGGCCTGAAAAGGGATTTGACCCAGGAGACGGTGTTCCTCCTACCTCCAGGTATCTCCGTCGTTCCACAGCAGACAGTCGTAGACCGGACCCGGGTCGTTGTACTTCTTCTCCAGAGACGCCAGGATCTCGGACTGACACAGCAGCTCCTCCTTCTGCAGCTTCTCAGCCTGAGAAAACAACGGACAGGCGTGAGGAAACTAAATGTGAAAACTCATTTACACACAGTTCATGTGCTGGGGATGTGACTAATGTGTTAAACTGACGTTTTAATCGTACATTAACGAGAATTCACAATTCAGATAGAGTCCAGGGTAGGACCCAATGTCCCAAGGACCCAGGGCAGTTCAGTCTACCTACCAGACGGGGCAGTTCAGTCTACCTACCAGACGGGGCAGTTCAGTTTACCTACCAGACAGGGCAGTTCAGTTTACCTACCAGACGGGGCAGTTCAGTCTACCACAGTCCTGGCTACATAACAGACAGAGCAGTTCAGTCTACCTACCAGACAGCGCAGTTCAGTCTACCTACCAGACAGGGCAGTTCAGTCTACCACGGTCCTGGCTACCTACCAGACAGGGCAGTTCAGTCTACCTACCAGACGGGGCAGTTCAGTCTACCACAGTCCTGGCTACCTACCAGACAGGGCAGTTCAGTCTACCTACCAGACGGGGCAGTTCAGTCTACCACAGTCCTGGCTACATAACAGACAGAGCAGTTCAGTCTACCTACCAGACAGGGCAGTTCAGTCTACCACGGTCCTGGCTACCTACCAGACAGGGCAGTTCAGTCTACCTACCAGACGGGGCAGTTCAGTCTACCACAGTCCTGGCTACCTACCAGACAGGGCAGTTCAGTCTACCTACCAGACAGGGCAGTTCAGTCTACCTACCAGACGGGGCAGTTCAGTCTACCACAGTCCTGGCTACCTACCAGACAGGGCAGTTCGGTCTACCTACCAGACGGGGCAGTTCAGTCTACCACAGTCCTGGCTACATAACAGACAGAGCAGTTCAGTCTACCTACCAGACAGGGCAGTTCAGTCTACCTACCAGACAGGGCAGTTCAGTCTACCACAGTCCTGGCTACCTACCAGACAGGGCAGTTCAGTCTACCTACCAGACAGGGCAGTTCAGTCTACCTACCAGACGGGGCAGTTCAGTCTACCTACCAGACGGGGCAGTTCAGTCTACCTACCAGACGGGGCAGTTCAGTCTACCTACCAGACGGGGCAGTTCAGTCTACCTACCAGACGGGGCAGTTCAGTCTACCTACCAGACGGGGCAGTTCAGTCTACCTACCAGACGGGGCAGTTCAGTCTACCTACCAGACGGGGCAGTTCAGTCTACCTACCAGACGGGGCAGTTCAGTCTACCTACCAGACGGGGCAGTTCAGTCTACCTACCAGACGGGGCAGTTCAGTCTACCTACCAGACGGGGCAGTTCAGTCTACCTACCAGACGGGGCAGTTCAGTCTACCTACCAGACGGGGCAGTTCAGTCTACCTACCAGACGGGGCAGTTCAGTCTACCAGACAGGGCAGTTCAGTCTACCTACCAGACAGGGCAGTTCAGTCTACCTACCAGACAGGGCAGTTCAGTCTACCTACCAGACAGGGCAGTTCAGTCTACCTACCAGACAGGGCAGTTCAGTCTACCTACCAGACAGGGCAGTTCAGTCTACCTACCAGACAGGGCAGTTCAGTCTACCTACCAGACAGGGCAGTTCAGTCTAGTTCTCGTACGACCCAATGTACTGTATATAAACCATTGATAGGACCCAATGTACTGTATATAAACCATTGGTAGGACCCGGTAGGACCCAATGTACTGTATATAAACCATTGGTAGGACCCAATGTACTGTATATAAACCATTGGTAGGACCCAATGTACTGTATATAAACCATTGGAAGGACCTCCATGTCCTCGCTACATGGGACTTCCATGTCCCACTTCTCCTCGAGGTGACGGCTCGTTGCAGTTGTGTCTCTCCTCCATGTCCCACCTCTCATCGAGGTGACGGCTCGTTGCAGTTGTGTCTCTCCTCCATGTCCTCGTTGCAGTTGTTTGCCTGGCTGAGTGACAGCGTGGGTGGAGCCTGGCTGAGTGACAGCGTGGGTGGAGCCTGGCTGAGTGACAGCGTGGGTGGAGCCTGGCTGAGTGACAGCGTGGGTGGAGCCTGGCTGAGTGACAGCATGGGTGGAGCCTGGCTGAGTGACAGCGTGGGTGGAGCCTGGCTGAGTGACAGCGTGGGTGGAGCCTGGCTGAGTGACAGCGTGGGTGGAGCCTGGCTGAGTGACAGCGTGGGTGGAGCCTGGCTGAGTGACAGCGTGTCATTTCCTGTGGGTTAGTATTGTGGAGTCACTACACCGTTGTGGATCCATCCTCAGGTCTCTCCTTTCAGCCGTTAAACTCTGTAGCTGTTTTAAAGTCACCATTGGCCTCATGGTGAACTCCCTGAGCAGTTTCCTCAGGACATCATGGTGAACTCCCTGAGCAGTTTCCTCATGACATCATGGTGAACTCCCTGAGCAGTTTCCTCAGGACATCATGGTGAACTCCCTGAGCAGTTTCCTCAGGACATCATGGTGAACTCCCTGAGCAGTTTCCTCAGGACATCGTGGTGAACTCCCTGAGCAGTTTCCTCAGGACATCGTGGTGAACTCCCTGAGCAGTTTCCTCAGGACATCATGGTGAACTCCCTGAGCAGTTTCCTCAGGACATCATGGTGAACTCCCTGAGCAGTTTCCTCAGGACATCGTGGTGAACTCCCTGAGCAGTTTCCTCAGGACATCGTGGTGAACTCCCTGAGCAGTTTCCTCAGGACATCATGGTTAACTCCCTGAGCAGTTTCCTCAGGACATCGTGGTGAACTCCCTGAGCAGTTTCCTCAGGACATCATGGTGAACTCCCTGAGCAGTTTCCTCAGGACATCGTGTTGAACTCCCTGAGCAGTTTCCTCAGGACATCGTGGTGAACTCCCTGAGCAGTTTCCTCAGGACATCGTGGTGAACTCCCTGAGCAGTTTCCTCAGGACATCGTGGTGAACTCCCTGAGCAGTTTCCTCAGGACATCGTGGTGAACTCCCTGAGCAGTTTCCTCAGGACATCATGGTGAACTCCCTGAGCAGTTTCCTCAGGACATCATGGTGAACTCCCTGAGCAGTTTCCTCAGGACATCATGGTGAACTCCCTGAGCAGTTTCCTCAGGACATCATGGTGAACTCCCTGAGCAGTTTCCTCAGGACATTGTGGTGAACTCCCTGAGCAGTTTCCTCAGGACATCGTGGTGAACTCCCTGAGCAGTTTCCTCAGGACATAACAACAAGGTTGAAAACTTATTGACTCAAGATATTTCAGCATTTCCCTGTATGATGATGATGATGATGATGATGAAGACCTGTTAGTGACAATTTACATTTTGAACCCAAAAAAATATATAACTAACAAAAATACATTTGGTAAAGGATTGTGTTGTTTACGCCCAAACCACATTTACCCATGAGCAGAGAGACTAACTGACTTGGGAGAGGTCAAAGTGTTACCTGTGAGGGGGAGGGGAGAGGTCAAAGTGTTACCTGTGAGGGGGAGGGGAGAGGTCAAAGTGTTACCTGTGAGGGGTGAGGTCAAAGTGTTACCTGTGAGGGGAGAGGTCAAAGTGTTACCTGTGAGGGGGAGGGGAGAGGTCAAAGTGTTACCTGTGAGGGGGAGGGGAGAGGTCAAAGTGTTACCTGTGAGGGGGAGGGGAGAGGTCAAAGTGTTACCTGTGAGGGTTAGGGGATAGGTCAAAGTGTTACCTGTGAGGGTTAGGGGAGAGGTCAAAGTGTCACCTGTGAGGGAGAGGGGAGAGGTCAAAGTGTTACCTGTGAGGGGAGGGGAGAGATCAGAGTGTTACCTGTGAGGGGGAGGGGAGAGGTCAAAGTGTTACCTGTGAGGGGGAGGGGAGAGGTCAAAGTGTTACCTGTGAGGGGTAGGGGAGAGGTCAAAGTGTTACCTGTGAGGGGGAGGGGAGAGGTCAAAGTGTTACCTGTGAGGGGGAGGGGAGAGGTCAAAGTGTTACCTGTGAGGGGGAGGGGAGAGGTCAAAGTGTTACCTGTGAGGGTTAGGGGAGAGATCAGAGTGTTACCTGTGAGGGGAGAGGTCAAAGTGTTACCTGTGAGGGGGAGGGGAGAGGTCAAAGTGTTACCTGTGAGGGGGAGGGGAGAGGTCAAAGTGTTACCTGTGAGGGGGAGGGGAGAGGTCAAAGTGTTACCTGTGAGGGGGAAGGGTGAGCAAGGTCAAACTGTTCTGCACGACGACTGGCTTCGGCCAGAGCTGCTCTGTGTGCTGGATCCCACATTTTCTCCTTTCGCTCTTTCTGTTGGTCAACACATCAACACAGACATCCTTCTGTCAACACATCAACACAGACATCCTTCTGTCAACACATCAACACAGACATCCTTCTGTCAACACATCAACACAGACATCCTTCTGTCAACACATCAACACAGACATCCCTCTGTCAACACAGACATCCTTCTGTCAACACAGACATCCTTCTGTCAACACAGACATCCCTCTGTCAACACAGACATCCCTCTGTCAACACATCAACACAGACATCCCTCTGTCAACACATCAACACAGACATCCCTCTGTCAACACATCAACACAGACATCCCTCTGTCAACACATCAACACAGACAACCCTCTGTCAACACATCAACACAGACATCCCTCTGTCAACACAGACATCCCTCTGTCAACACATCAACACAGACATCCTTCTGTCAACACAGACATCCTTCTGTCAACACAACACAGACATCCCTCTGTCAACACATCAACACAGACATCCCTCTGTCAACACATCAACACAGACATCATTCTGTCAACACAGACATCCCTCTGTCAACACAGACATCCCTCTGTCAACACATCAACACAGACATCCCTCTGTCAACACAGACATCCCTCTGTCAACACAGACATCCCTCTGTCAACACAGACATCCTTCTGTCACCACAGACATCCTTCTGTCAACACATCAACACAGACATCCTTCTGTCAACACAGACATCCCTCTGTCAACACATCAACACAGACATCCCTCTGTCAACACATCAACACAGACATCCCTCTGTCAACACATCAACAGACATCCCTCTGTCAACACATCAACACAGACATCCTTCTGTCAACACATCAACACAGACATCCTTCTGTCAACACAGACATCCTTCTGTCAACACATCAACACAGACATCCCTCTGTCAACACATCAACACAGACAACCCTCTGTCAACACAGACATCCCTCTGTCAACACATCAACACAGACATCCCTCTGTCAACACAGACATCCCTCTGTCAACACAGACATCCCTCTGTCAACACAGACATCCTTCTGTCAACACAGACATCCCTCTGTCAACACATCAACACAGACATCCCTCTGTCAACACATCAACACAGACATCCCTCTGTCAACACATCAACACAGACATCCCTCTGTCAACACAGACATCCCTCTGTCAACACAGACATCCCTCTGTCAACACAGACATCCCTCTGTCAACACAGACATCCCTCTGTCAACACAGACATCCATCTGTCAACACATCAACACAGACATCCCTCTGTCAACACAGACATCCCCCTGTCAACACAGACATGCCTCTGTCAACACAGACATGCCTCTGTCAACACAGACATGCCTCTGTCAACACAGACATGCCTCTGTCAACACAGACATGCCTCTGTCAACACAGACATGCCTCTGTCAACACAGACATCCCTCTGTCAACACATCAACACAGACATTCCCCTGTCAACACAGACATCGCTCTGTCAACACAGACATCCCTCTGTCAACACATCAACACAGACATCCCTCTGTCAACACAGACATCCCTCTGTCAACACAGACATCCCTCTGTCAACACATCAACACAGACATCCCCCTGTCAACACAGACATCCCTCTGTCAACACATCAACACAGACATCCCTCTCAACACATCAACACAGACATCCCTCTGTCAACACAGACATCCCTCTGTCAACACAGACATCCCTCTGTCAACACAGACATCCCTCTGTCAACACAGACATCCCTCTGTCAACACATCAACACAGACATCCCTCTGTCAACACAGACATCCCTCTGTCAACACAGACATCCCTCTGTCAACACATCAACACAGACATCCCTCTGTCAACACATCAACACAGACATCCCTCTGTCAACACATCAACACAGACAGACTTCTGTCAACGTGTTTGTTGGTCAATATAAGCATACACTATTTAAACACAAAAGTATGTGGACACCCCTTCAAATTAGTGGATTCGGCAATTTCTGTTGCCGACAGGTGTATAGAATTGAGCACGCAGCCATGCAATCTCCATAGACAAACATTGTCAGTAGAATGGCCCGTACTGAAAAGTTCCGTGAGTTTCAACGTGGCACCGTCATAGGATGCCAACCTTTCCAACAAGTTAGTTTGTCAAATTTCTGCCCTGCTGAGAGCTGACCCCCAGGTCAACTGCCCCAACTGTAAGTGCTGTTATTGTGAAGTGGAAGCGTCTAGGAGCAACAACGGCTCAGCCGCGAAGTGGTAGACCACTCAAGCCCACAGAACAGGACCGCCGAGTTCCAAACTGCCTCTGGAAGCAACGTCAGCACAAGAACTGTTCGTCGGGAGCTTCATGAAATGGGTTTCCATGGCTGAGCAGCTGCACACAAGCTTAAAGATCACCATGTGCAACGCCAAGCGTTGGGTGGAGTGGCGTAAAGATCGCCGCCATTGAACTCTGGAGCAGTGGAAACACATTCTCTGGAGTGATGAATCACGCTTCACCATCTGGCAGTCTGATGAATGAATCTGGGTTTGGCTGAGGCCAGGAGAACGCTACCCACCCCAATGCATAGTGCCAACTGTAAAGTTTGGTGGAGGATAAATAATGGTTTTGGCCCCTTAGTTCCAGTGAAGGGAAATCTTAATACTACAGCATACAATGACATTATATACTCAGCATGGCAATGCCCCCGTGCACAAAGCGAGGTCCATACAGAAATTGTTTGTTGAAATCAGTGTAGAAGAACATGACTGGCCTGCAAAGAGCCCTGACCTCAACCCCATTGAACACCTTTGGGATGAATTGGAACGCCGACTGCGAGCCTGAAGGCCCAATCGCCCAACATCAGTGCCCGACCTCACTTATACTCTTGTGGCTGAATAGAAGCAAGTCCCTGCAGCAATGTTCCTACATCTAGTGGAAAGCCTTCCCAGAAGAGTGGAGGCTGTTATAGCAGCAATGTTCCATCATCTAGAGGAAAGCCTTCCCAGAAGAGTGGAGGCTGTTATAGCAGCAATGTTCCATCATCTAGAGGAAAGCCTTCCCAGAAGAGTGGAGGCTGTTATAGCAGCAATGTTCCATCATCTAGAGGAAAGCCTTCCCAGAAGAGTGGAGGCTGTTATAGCAGCAATGTTCCAACATCTAGTGGAAAGCCTTCCCAGAAGAGTGGAGGCTGTTATAGCAGCAATGTTCCAACATCTAGTGGAAAGCCTTCCCAGAAGAGTGGAGGCTGTTATAGCAGCAATGTTCCAACATCTAGTGGAAAGCCTTCCCAGAAGAGTGGAGGCTGTTATAGCAGCAAAGGGGGACCAACTCCATATTAATGACTTCCCAGAAGAGTGGAGGCTGTTATAGCAGCAAAGGGGGGTCCAACTCCATATTAATGCCTTCCCAGAAGAGTGGAGGCTGTTATAGGGGGGACCAACTCCATATTAATGACTTCCCAGAAGAGTGGAGGCTGTTATAGGGGGGGTCCAACTCCATATTAATGGTCATGATTTTAGAATGAGCAGGTGTCCACATACTTTTGTATATCAACGTGCAAATCCTCATTACTTTGGCCACACAAATCCCTACCTGGATTCTCTCTCGGAGAGCTTTAGGGAACAACTCATATCCATGTTTGATCCCAATGTGGTACCTTCCTGATGGATTATCCCAGGCATGAGGGATCTGAGGACAGAGAGAGACATGAGTTAATGTAACTACAGGCTAATAACTACAGGCTAACAGTCTGTACAGAGAGACATGTGTGTTAATGTAACTACAGGCTAACAGTCTGTACAGAGAGACATGTGTTAATGTAACTACAGGCTAATAACTACAGGCTAACAGTCTGTACAGAGAGACATGTGTTAATGTAACTACAGGCTAATAACTACAGGCTAACAGTCTGTACAGAGAGACATGTGTTAATGTAACTACAGGCTAATAACTACAGGCTAACAGTCTGTACAGAGAGACATGTGTTAATGTAACTACAGGCTAATAACTACAGGCTAACAGTCTGTACAGAGAGACATGTGTTAATGTAACTACAGGCTAATAACTACAGGCTAACAGTCTGTACAGAGAGACATGAGCTAATGTAACTACAGGCTAATAACTACAGGCTAATAACTACAGGCTAATAACTACAGGCTAATAACTACAGGCTAATAACTACAGGCTAACAGTCTGTACAGAGAGACATGTGTTAATGTAACTACAGGCTAATAACTACAGGCTAACAGTCTGTACAGAGAGACATGTGTTAATATAACTACAGGCTAATAACTACAGGCTAACAGTCTGTACAGAGAGATATGTGTTAATGTAACTACAGGCTAATAACTACAGGCTAATAACTACAGGCTAACAGTCTGTACAGAGAGACATGTGTTAATGTAACTACAGGCTAATAACTACAGGCTAATAACTACAGGCTAATAACTACAGGCTAACAGTCTGTACAGAGAGACATGTGTTAATATAACTACAGGCTAATAACTACAGGCTAACAGTCTGTACAGAGAGACATGTGTTAATGTAACTACAGGCTAATAACTACAGGCTAACAGTCTGTACAGAGAGACATGTATTAATGTAACTACAGGCTAATAACTACAGGCTAACAGTCTGTACAGAGAGACATGTGTTAATGTAACTACAGGCTAATAACTACAGGCTAACAGTCTGTACAGAGAGACATGTGTTAATGTAACTACAGGCTAATAACTACAGGCTAACAGTCTGTACAGAGAGACATGTGTTAATGTAACTACAGGCTAATAACTACAGGCTAACAGTCTGTACAGAGAGACATGTGTTAATGTAACTACAGGCTAATAACTACAGGCTAACAGTCTGTACGGAGACAGTGTGACCAGGAAGCGGCAGCGTGGCGAGGGTAGCGTACCTTGAGCGTCCTCCCGGACAGCCCGGTCACCTCTCCGTCTTTAGGCTCCACCACCGTCGCCATGGTGACATCTCCACTGCCTGTCGTATCGATGATGTCAACGATCTTCGGCTTGCCCTCCGTCGTGGTCTGAGGGAGAGAGGACACAGGTGTTGAAGAGTGTAAAATACACACACACACACACTATCTGACCCCGACACACACACACTATCTGACCGAAAAACACACACACCCTCTCTGACCCCGACACACACACACTATCTGACCGAAAAACACACACACCCTCTCTGACCCCGACACACACACACTATATGACCGAAAAACACACACACCCTCTCTGATCCCGACACACACACACTATATGACCGAAAAACACACACACCCTCTCTGACCCCGACACACACACACTATCTGACCGAAAAACACACACACCCTCTCTGACCCCGACACACACACAAATTATGTTTCCACAATGAGTACACCTTGACATACTGGTGACACAGTGCAACTAATCCTGACTGGTCAACAGTTTCTATTTCCAGACTGATAAACAGCTTCTATTTCCAGACTGGTCAACAGCTTCTATTTCCAGACCCATCAGACTGGTCAACAGCTTCTCTCTCCAGACCCATCAGACTGATAAACAGCTTCCATCTCCAGACCCATCAGACTGATAAACAGCTTCCATCTCCAGACCATCAGACTGATAAACAGCTTCTATCTCCAGACCCATCAGACTGGTCAACAGCTTCTCTCTCCAGACCCATCAGACTGATAAACAGCTTCCATCTCCAGACTGGTAAACAGCTTCTCTCTCCAGACCCATCAGACTGATAAACAGCTTCTGTCTCCAGACTGGTCAACAGCTTCCATCTCCAGACCCATCAGACTGATAAACAGCTTCTATCTCCAGACCATCAGACAGATAAACAGCTTCCATCTCCAGACCCATCAGACTGATAAACAGCTTCTGTCTCCAGACCAATGAGACTGGTCAACAGCTTCTGTCTCCAGACCAATGAGACTGGTCAACAGCTTCTATCTCCAGACCCATCAGACTGGTCAACAGCTTCTGTCTCCAGACCATCAGACTGGTCAACAGCTTCTATCTCCAGACCCATCAGACTGATAAACAGCTTCTATCTCCAGACCATCAGACTGGTCAACAGCTTCTATCTCCAGACCATCAGACTGATAAACAGCTTCTGTCTCCAGACCCATCAGACTGGTCAACAGCTTCTATCTCCAGACCCATCAGACTGATAAACAGCTTCTGTCTCCAGACCCATCAGACTGGTCAACAGCTTCTATCTCCAGACTGGTCAACAGCTTCTGTCTCCAGACCCATCAGACTGATAAACAGCTTCTGTCTCCAGACCCATCAGACTGGTCAACAGCTTCTATCTCCAGACCCATCAGACTGATAAACAGCTTCTATCTCCAGACCATCAGACTGGTCAACAGCTTCTATCTCCAGACCATCAGACTGGTCAACAGCTTCTATCTCCAGACCATCAGACTGGTCAACAGCTTCTATCTCCAGACTGGTCAACAGCTTCTATCTCCAGACTGGTCAACAGCTTCTATCTCCAGACTGGTCAACAGCTTCTGTCTCCAGACCCATCAGACTGGTCAACAGCTTCTATCTCCAGACTGGTCAACAGCTTCTATCTCCAGACCCATCAGACTGATAAACAGCTTCTATCTCCAGACCATCAGACTGGTCAACAGCTTCTTTCTCCAGACCAACAGACTGATAAACAGCTTCTGTCTCCAGACCCATCAGACTGGTCAACAGCTTCTATCTCCAGACCATCAGACTGGTCAACAGCTTCTATCTCCAGACCAACAGACTGATAAACAGCTTCTATCTCCAGACCCATCAGACTGATAAACAGCTTCTGTCTCCAGACCAACAGACTGATAAACAGCTTCTATCTCCAGACCCATCAGACTGGTCAACAGCTTCTATCTCCAGACCATCAGACTGGTCAACAGCTTCTATCTCCAGACCCATCAGACTGGTCAACAGCTTCTATCTCCAGACCATCAGACTGGTCAACAGCTTCTATCTCCAGACCATCAGACTGGTCAACAGCTTCTATCTCCAGACCCATCAGACTGGTCAACAGTTTCTATCTCCAGACCATCAGACTGGTCAACAGTTTCTATCTCCAGACCATCAGACTGGTCAACAGCTTCTATCTCCAGACCCATCAGACTGGTCAACAGTTTCTATCTCCAGACCCATCAGACTGGTCAACAGTTTCTATCTCCAGACCATCAGACTGGTCAACAGCTTCTATCTCCAGACCCATCAGACTGGTCAACAGCTTCTATCTCCAGACCCATCAGACTGGTCAACAGCTTCTATCTCCAGACCCATCAGACTGGTCAACAGCTTCTATCTCCAGACCCATCAGACTGGTAAACAGCTTCTCTCTCCAGACCCATCAGACTGGTCAACAGCTTCTATCTCCAGACCCATCAGACTGGTCAACAGCTTCTATCTCCAGGACCATCAGACTGGTAAACAGCTTCTCTCTCCAGACCCATCAGACTGGTCAACAGCTTCTATCTCCAGGACCATCAGACTGGTAAACAGCACCCATCAGACTGGTCAACAGCTTCTGTCTCCAGACCCATCAGACTGATAAACAGCTTCTATCTCCAGACCATCAGACTGATAAACAGCTTCTATCTCCAGACCCATCAGACTGATAAACAGCTTCTATCTCCAGACCCATCAGACTGGTCAACAGCTTCTATCTCCAGACCCATCAGACTGATAAACAGCTTCTATCTCCAGACTGGTCAACAGCTTCTATCTCCAGACCATCAGACTGGTCAACAGCTTCTATCTCCAGACCCATCAGACTGGTCAACAGCTTCTATCTCCAGACCCATCAGACTGATAAACAGCTTCTATCTCCAGACCCATCAGACTGATAAACAGCTTCTATCTCCAGGACCATCAGACTGGTAAACAGCACCCATCAGACTGGTCAACAGCTTCTGTCTCCAGACCCATCAGACTGATAAACAGCTTCTATCTCCAGACCATCAGACTGATAAACAGCTTCTATCTCCAGACCCATCAGACTGATAAACAGCTTCTATCTCCAGACCCATCAGACTGGTCAACAGCTTCTATCTCCAGACCCATCAGACTGATAAACAGCTTCTATCTCCAGACTGGTCAACAGCTTCTATCTCCAGACCATCAGACTGGTCAACAGCTTCTATCTCCAGACCCATCAGACTGGTCAACAGCTTCTATCTCCAGACCCATCAGACTGATAAACAGCTTCTATCTCCAGACCCATCAGACTGGTCAACAGCTTCTATCTCCAGACCCATCAGACTGATAAACAGCTTCTATCTCCATACCATCAGACTGATAAACAGCTTCTATCTCCAGACCCATCAGACTGGTCAACAGCTTCTGTCTCCAGACCATCAGACTGATAAACAGCTTCTATCTCCAGACCATCAGACTGGTAAACAGCTTCTATCTCCAGACTGGTCAACAGCTTCTATTTCCAGACTGGTCAACAGCTTCTATTTCCAGAATGGTCAACAGCTTCTCTCTCCAGACCCATCAGACTGGTCAACAGCTTCTGTCTCCAGACTGGTCAACAGCTTCTATCTCCAGACCCATCAGACTGGTCAACAGCTTCTGTCTCCAGACCATCAGACTGATAAACAGCTTCTATCTCCAGACCCATCAGACTGGTCAACAGCTTCTGTCTCCAGACCATCAGACTGATAAACAGCTTCTATCTCCAGACCATCAGACTGGTAAACAGCTTCTATCTCCAGACTGGTCAACAGCTTCTATCTCCAGACCCATCAGACTGGTCAACAGCTTCTATCTCCAGACCATCAGACTGATAAACAGCTTCTGTCTCCAGACTGGTCAACAGCTTCTGTCTCCAGACTGGTCAACAGCTTCTATCTCCAGACCCATCAGACTGGTCAACAGCTTCTGTCTCCAGACCCATCAGACTGATAAACAGCTTCTATCTCCAGACCATCAGACTGATAAACAGCTTCTATCTCCAGACCCATCAGACTGGTCAACAGCTTCTATCTCCAGACCCATCAGACTGGTCAACAGCTTCTATCTCCAGACCCATCAGACTGATAAACAGCTTCTGTCTCCAGACTGGTCAACAGCTTCTGTCTCCAGACTGGTCAACAGCTTCTATCTCCAGACCCATCAGACTGGTCAACAGCTTCTATCTCCAGACCCATCAGACTGATAAACAGCTTCTTTCTCCAGACCAACAGACTGATAAACAGCTTCTATCTCCAGACCCATCAGACTGGTCAACAGCTTCTATCTCCAGACCCATCAGACTGGTCAACAGCTTCTATCTCCAGACCCATCAGACTGGTAAACAGCTTCTATCTCCAGACCATCAGACTGATAAACAGCTTCTATCTCCAGACTGGTCAACAGCTTCTATCTCCAGACCCATCAGACTGGTCAACAGCTTCTATCTCCAGACCCATCAGACTGGTCAACAGCTTCTATCTCCAGACCCATCAGACTGATAAACAGCTTCTGTCTCCAGACTGGTCAACAGCTTCTGTCTCCAGACTGGTCAACAGCTTCTATCTCCAGACCCATCAGACTGGTCAACAGCTTCTATCTCCAGACCCATCAGACTGATAAACAGCTTCTTTCTCCAGACCAACAGACTGATAAACAGCTTCTATCTCCAGACCCATCAGACTGGTCAACAGCTTCTATCTCCAGACCCATCAGACTGGTCAACAGCTTCTATCTCCAGACCCATCAGACTGGTAAACAGCTTCTATCTCCAGACCATCAGACTGATAAACAGCTTCTATCTCCAGACTGGTCAACAGCTTCTATCTCCAGACCCATCAGACTGGTCAACAGCTTCTATCTCCAGACCATCAGACTGATAAACAGCTTCTGTCTCCAGACCCATCAGACTGGTCAACAGCTTCTGTCTCCAGACTGGTCAACAGCTTCTGTCTCCAGACTGGTCAACAGCTTCTGTCTCCAGACTGGTCAACAGCTTCTGTCTCCAGACTGGTCAACAGCTTCTATCTCCAGACTGGTCAACAGCTTCTATCTCCAGACCCATCAGACTGGTCAACAGCTTCTCTCTCCAGACCCATCAGACTGGTCAACAGCTTCTATCTCCAGACCCATCAGACTGGTCAACAGCTTCTATCTCCAGACTGGTCAACAGCTTCTATCTCCAGACCCATCAGACTGGTAAACAGCTTCTATCTCCAGACCCATCACACTGGTAAACAGCTTCCATCTCCAGGGCCATCAGACTGATAAACAGCTTCCATCTCCAGGGCCACCAGACTGATAAACAGCTTCCATCTCCAGGGCCACCAGACTGATAAACAGCTTCCATCTCCAGGGCCACCAGACTGATAAACAGCTTCCATCTCCAGGGCCACCAGACTGATAAACAGCTTCCATCTCCAGGGCCACCAGACTGATAAACAGCTTCCATCTCCAGGGCCACCAGACTGATAAACAGCTTCCATCTCCAGGCCACCAGACTGATAAACAGCTTCCATCTCCAGGGCCACCAGACTGATAAACAGCTTCCATCTCCAGGGCCACCAGACTGATAAACAGCTTCCATCTCCAGGGCCACCAGACTGATAAACAGCTTCCATCTCCAGGGCCACCAGACTGATAAACAGCTTCCATCTCCAGACCCATCAGACTGATAAACAGCTTCTATCTCCATACCATCAGACTGATAAACAGCTTCTATCTCCATACCATCAGACTGATAAACAGCTTCTATCTCCATACCATCAGACTGATAAACAGCTTCTATCTCCAGACCATCAGACTGATAAACAGCTTCTATCTCCAGACCATCAGACTGATAAACAGCTTCTATCTCCATACCATCAGACTGATAAACAGCTTCTATCTCCATACCATCAGACTGATAAACAGCTTCTATCTCCAGACCATCAGACTGATAAACAGCTTCTATCTCCAGACCATCAGACAGATAAACAGCTTCCATCTCCAGGGCCATCAGACTGATAAACAGCTTCCATCTCCAGGGCCACCAGACTGATAAACAGCTTCTATCTCCAGGGCCACCAGACTGATAAACAGCTTCCATCTCCAGGGCCACCAGACTGATAAACTGTGACCAATAACATTGGATAACCATGTGACCAATAACATCTGCTAACCATGTGACCAATAACATCTGCTAACCATGTGACCAATAACATCTGCTAACCATGTGTAAGTGACCATTAACATCTGCTAACCATGTGTATGTGACCATTAACATCTGCTAACCATGTGTATGTGACCAATAACATCTGCTAACCATGTGTATGTGACCAATAACATCTTCTAACCATGTGTATGTGACCAATAACATCTGCTAACCATGTGTATGTGACCAATAACATCTGCTAACCATGTGTATGTGACCAATAACATCTGCTAACCATGTGTATGTGAATAATAACATCTGCTAACCATGTGTATGTAACCAATAGGATCTGCTAACCATGTGTATGTAACCAATAGGATCTGCTAACCATGTGTATGTGACCAATAACATCTGCTAACCATGTGTATGTGACCAATAACATCTGCTAACCATGTGTATGTGACCAATAACATCTGCTAACCATGTGTATGTAACCAATAACATCTGCTAACCATGTGTATGTGACCAATAACATCTGCTAACCATGTGTATGTGACCAATAACATCTGCTAACCATGTGTATGTAACCAATAACATCTGCTAACCACGTGTATGTGACCATTAACATCTGCTAACCATGTGTATGTAACCAATAGGATCTGCTAACCATGTGTATGTAACCAATAGGATCTGCTAACCACGTGTATGTAACCAATAGGATCTGCTAACCATGTGTATGTAACCAATAACATCTGATAACCATGTGTATGTAACCAATAACATCTGCTAACCATGTGTATGTGACCAATAACATCTGCTAACCATGTGTATGTGACCATTAACATCTTCTAACCATGTGTATGTAACCAATAGGATCTGCTAACCATGTGTATGTAACCAATAGGATCTGCTAACCATGTGTATGTAACCAATAGGATCTGCTAACCATGTGTATGTGAATAATAACATCTGATAACCATGTGTATGTAACCAATAGGATCTGCTAACCATGTGTATGTAACCAATAGGATCTGCTAACCACGTGTATGTAACCAATAGGATCTGCTAACCACGTGTATGTGACCAATAACATCTGCTAACCATGTGTATGTGACCAATAACATCTGATAACCATGTGTATGTGACCAATAACATCTGATAACCATGTGTATGTGACCAATAACATCTGATAACCATGTGTATGTGACCAATAACATCTGATAACCATGTGTATGTAACCAATAGGATCTGCTAACCACGTGTATGTAACCAATAGGATCTGCTAACCACGTGTATGTGACCAATAACATCTGCTAACCATGTGTACGTGACCAATAGGATCTGCTAACCATGTGTATGTAACCAATAACATCTGCTAACCATGTGTATGTAACCAATAACATCTGATAACCACGTGTATGTAACCAATAGGATCTGCTAACCATGTGTATGTAACCAATAACATCTGATAACCATGTGTATGTAACCAATAGGATCTGCCAACCATGTGTATGTGACCAATAACATCTGATAACCATGTGTATGTAACCAATAACATCTGCTAACCATGTGTATGTAACCAATAGGATCTGCTAACCATGTGTATGTGACCAATAACATCTGCTAACCATGTGTATGTGACCAATAACATCTGATAACCATGTGTATGTGACCAATAACATCTGATAACCATGTGTATGTAACCAATAGGATCTGCCAACCATGTGTATGTAACCAATAACATCTGCTAACCATGTGTATGTAACCAATAGGATCTGCTAACCATGTGTATGTAACCAATAACATCTGATAACCATGTGTACGTGACCAATAGGATCTGCTAACCATGTGTATGTAACCAATAACATCTGATAACCATGTGTACGTGACCAATAGGATCTGCTAACCATGTGTATGTAACCAATAACATCTGATAACCATGTGTACGTGACCAATAGGATCTGCTAACCATGTGTATGTAACCAATAACATCTGCTAACCATGTGTATGTAACCAATAACATCTGATAACCACGTGTATGTAACCAATAGGATCTGCTAACCATGTGTATGTAACCAATAACATCTGATAACCATGTGTACGTGACCAATAGGATCTGCTAACCATGTGTATGTAACCAATAACATCTGCTAACCATGTGTATGTGACCAATAACATCTGCTAACCATGTGTATGTGACCAATAGGATCTGCTAACCATGTGTATGTGACCAATAACATCTGCTAACCATGTGTATGTAACCAATAACATCTGCTAACCATGTGTATGTAACCAATAACATCTGCTAACCATGTGTATGTGACCAATAACATCTGCTCACCATGTGTATGTAACCAATAGGATCTGCTAACCATGTGTATGTAACCAATAACATCTGCTCACCATGTGTATGTAACCAATAGGATCTGCTAACCATGTGTATGTAACCAATAGGATCTGATAACCATGTGTATGTAACCAATAACATCTGCTCACCATGTGTATGTAACCAATAGGATCTGCTAACCATGTGTATGTAACCAATAGGATCTGCTAACCATGTGTATGTAACCAATAACATCTGATAACCATGTGTATGTAACCAATAGGATCTGCTAACCATGTGTATGTAACCAATAACATCTGCTCACCATGTGTATGTAACCAATAGGATCTGCTAACCATGTGTATGTAACCAATAACATCTGCTAACCATGTGTATGTAACCAATAGGATCTGCTAACCATGTGTATGTAACCAATAGGACCTGCTAACCACGTGTATGTAACCAATAGGATCTGCTAACCACGTGTATGTAACCAATAGGATCTGATGACCATCACCGTCAGTGATGTATCAATATAATAGTGTAATATTCTATACCAACTGGACCAATATAATAGTGTAATATTCTATACCAACTGGACCAATATAATAGTGTAATATTCTATACCAACTGGACCAATATAATAGTGTAATATTCTATACCAACTGGACCAATATAATAGTGTAATATTCTATACCAACTGGACCAATATAATAGTGTAATATTCTATACCAACTGGACCAATATAATAGTGTAATATTCTATACCAACTGGACCAATATAATAGTGTAATATTCTCTACCAACTGGACCAATATAATAGTGTAATATTCTATACCAACTGGACCAATATAATAGTGTAATATTCTATACCAACTGGACCAATATAATAGTGTAATATTCTATACCAACTGGACCAATATAATAGTGTAATATTCTATACCAACTGGACCAATATAATAGTGTAATATTCTCTACCAACTGGACCAATATAATAGTGTAATATTCTATACCAACTGGACCAATATAATAGTGTAATATTCTATACCAACTGGACCAATATAATAGTGTAATATTCTCTACCAACTGGACCAATATAATAGTGTAATATTCTCTACCAACTGGACCAATATAATAGTGTACTATTCTATACCAACTGGACCAATATAATAGTGTAATATTCTATACCAACTGGTAGCTAGACAGTAACTAGACAGGGCAGACAGACAAACAGTAGCTAGACAGTAACTAGACAGGGCAGACAGACAGTAGCTAGACAGTAACTAGACAGGGCAGACAGACAAACAGTAGCTAGACAGTAACTAGACAGGGCAGACAGACAAACAGTAGCTAGACAGTAACTAGACAGGGCAGACAGACAGACAGTAACTAGACAGGGCAGACAGACAAACAGTAGCTAGACAGGGCAGACAGGCAGACAGTAGCTAGACAGTAGCTAGACAGGGCAGACAGACAAACAGTAGCTAGACAGTAACTAGACAGGGCAGACAGACAAACAGTAGCTAGACAGTAACTAGACAGGGCAGACAGACAGACAGTAACTAGACAGGGCAGACAGGCAGAGAGTAGCTAGACAGGGCAGACAGGCAGACAGTAGCTAGACAGGGCAGACAGACAAACAGTAGCTAGACAGGCAGACAGTAGCTAGACAGGGCAGACAGGCAGACAGTAGCTAGACAGGGCAGACAGGCAGACAGTAGCTAGATAATAACTAGACAGGGCAGACAGGCAAACAGTAGCTAGACAGTAACTAGACAGGGCAGACAGAAAAACAGTAGCTAGACAGTAACTAGACAGGGCAGACAGACAGTAGCTAGACAGTAACTAGACAGGGCAGACAGACAAACAGTAGCTAGACAGTAACTAGACAGGGCAGACAGACAGTAGCTAGACAGGGCAGACAGACAAACAGTAGCTAGACAGGGCAGACAGACAAACAGTAGCTAGACAGTAGCTAGACAGGGCAGACAGACAAACAGTAGCTAGACAGTAAACTAGACAGGGCAGACAGACAAACAGTAGCTAGACAGTAACTAGACAGGGCAGACAGACAGACAGTAACTAGACAGGGCAGACAGGCAGACAGTAGCTAGACAGGGCAGACAGGCAGACAGTAGCTAGACAGGGCAGACAGGCAGACAGTAGCTAGATAATAACTAGACAAGGCAGACAGGCAGACAGTAGCTAGACAGTAACTAGACAGGGCAGACAGACAAACAGTAGCTAGACAGGGCAGACAGACACACAGTAGCTTGACAGGGCAGACAGACAAACAGTCGCTAGACAGGGCAGACAGACACACTAGCTAGACAGGGCAGACAGACAAACAGTAGCTAGACAGTAACTAGACAGGGCAGACAGACGGAAGCTAGACAGTAACTAGACAGGGCAGACAGACAAACAGTAGCTAGACAGTAACTAGTCAGGGCAGACAGACAGTAGCTAGACAGGACAGACAGACAAACAGTAGCTAGACAGGGCAGACAGACACACTAGCTAGACAGGGCAGACAGACAAACAGTAGCTAGACAGTAACTAGACAGGGCAGACAGACAAACAGTAGCTAGACAGTAACTAGTCAGGGCAGACAGACAGACAGTAGCTAGACAGGACAGACAGACACACAGTAGCTAGACAGGGCAGACAGACAAACAGTAGCTAGACAGTAACTAGACAGGCAGCCAGTAGCTAGACAGGGCAGACAGAAACACAGTAGCTTGACAGGGCAGACAGACACACAGTAGCTAGACAGGGCAGACAGACACACTAGCTAGACAGGGCAGACAGACAAACAGTAGCTAGACAGGGCAGACAGACACACTAGCTAGACAGGGCAGACAGACAAACAGTAGCTCGACAGTAACTAGACAGGGCAGACAGACAAACAGTAGCTAGACAGGGCAGACAGGACAGACAGACAGACAGTAACTAGACAGGGCATACAGGACAGACAGACAGTAGCTAGACAGTAACTAGACAGGGCAGACAGACAGACAGTAGCTTGACAGGGCAGACAGACAAACAGTAGCTAGACAGGGCAGACAGGACAGACAGACAGACAGACAGTAACTAGACAGGGCACACAGGACAGACAGACAGACAGTAACTAGACAGGGCATACAGGACAGACAGACAGACAGACAGACAGACAGAAACTAGACAGGGCATACAGGACAGACAGACAGTAGCTAGACAGTGACTAGACAGGACAGACAGTAACTAGACAGGGCATACAGGACAGACAGGCATACAGGACAGACAGACAGACAGTAGCTAGACAGTGACTAGACAGGACAGACAGACAGACAGTAGCTAGACAGTGACAGGACAGACAGACAGACAGTAGCTAGACAGTGACTAGACAGGACAGACAGTAACTAGACAGGGCATACAGGACAGACAGACAGACAGACAGACAGACAGACAGACAGACAGACAGACAGACAGACAGACAGACAGACAGACAGTGACTAGACAGGACAGACAGTAACTACACAGGGCATACAGGACAGACAGTAACTAGACAGGGCATACAGACAGACAGTAGCTAGACAGGAAAGACAGACAGGAACTAGACAGGGCATACAGGACAGACAGACAGTGACTAGACAGGACAGACAGTAACTACACAGGGCATACAGGACAGACAGTAACTAGACAGGGCATACAGACAGACAGTAGCTAGACAGGAAAGACAGACAGTAACTACACAGGGCATACAGGACAGACAGTAACTAGACAGGGCATACAGACAGACAGTAGCTAGACAGGACAGACAGACAGTAACTAGACAGGACAGACAGACAGACAGACAGACAGACAGGAACTAGACAGGAAAGACAGACAGTAACTACACAGGGCATACAGGACAGACAGTAACTAGACAGGGCATACAGACAGACAGGAACTAGACAGGACAGACAGACAGTAACTAGACAGGACAGACAGACAGACAGACAGGAACTAGACAGGACAGACAGACAGGAACTAGACAGGGCAGGCAGACAGGACAGGGCCTCTACAGTTGAGTGACGGCTCTCAACAGATGTTTGATCCTGTTTCCATCAGCGTCCCCCAGTTCCACCACTAAGTCACAGCAACTCACTAGCTAGTCACTGAAACATTTCAAATAAAACATGTCAGCAACAATAATCATCTATTTTTTTTTCTTCTTATGCTTATGGTGGGGAAATAGTAGCACTAGTCCTGCCAAAATCAATGGTCTGTCGGTATTTTATGGTGTAGCTAACGAGGACATTATGTTCTGATGGTTTGCTATATGATCTTAGCTTGTTAAAATTATCCATCTACGCTAAACTGAGCTACTTTACCGACAGACCCAGGGGACTGTCATGTTACAACAACAACAACAAGGCGTTAGCTGTTTTCTCGTTAAAATGTAAACAAGATGAACAGTAGTTTCTAACTAGTTTTACTAGATTGGAGTGACATGGTAGCACCGGTTTTTAAAAAAAAAAATCACTAGCTAGTCGTGAATTTTGAATGAGGCCTAGTAGTCTGTAAAAGCACCGGGGTAAATTTACCTGCATGCCCGGGGCCCCTGGGTCCACGCCAGTGTCGAGGATTGCCATGACAACACCCCGTCCATCGTACTCGGGGAACCTCGTGAGATAAGACGCGGCGCCGGTCTCTTTTTTAGGGAGCAGCCCGTGGAAAGGGAACGGCTCGTCGATACAATGAGCTGCCATGATCGGACAGAGTAACAAAGAGCAGAGAAATAGGTTGAAGACCGACCACCAAAGACAAGTGAGTCCAGTATAGTTTAGAGGGGGGGGGAAACGTGGCCGATAAAAACAGTGACGAGAGACCCGGAAGGACTTTTATTTTTTAATTTTTTTAAAGGGACAGTACACTATTTAGAACAATCAAATGGGCCACAGGAGTCATCCTCAAAAAAAGGTGTCTAATGACACGTAAAATTAAGTCAATAGCAACGAAAGAAGTCCTTCTGTAGCTGTTTCATACACTGCCTATAGCTAATTGTTTAAAAACAGAAGTGGTATAGGCTTATTTGTTCAAGGTTTGTTCAAGGTTTAAACATGGACTATTAAATAGAAAGGAAACAATGTTCTGGTCAGTGTTTCCATGGGACCCTAATTAGTGGGGCACAGGTTAAAAAAAAAATTTAAAAAGTGTTTAAAACCAAATAATGGTGGATAAATGAAAACGATCAGTACCCAATCTGCTTAATGGGGTGGCGCTTCCATAGAAGGGGCGGCAGCGTAGCCTAGTGGTTAGAGCGTTGGACTAGTAACTGGAAGGTTGCAAGTTCAAACCCCCGAGCTGACAAGGTACAAATCTGTTGTTCTGCCCCTGAACAGGCAGTTAACCCACTGTTCCTAGGCCGTCATTGAAAATAAGAATTTGTTCTTAACTGACTTGCCTCGTTAAATAAAGATAAAATAAATAGACACCAAAGCATTAGATTAGCAGCTGAGTCTGGTCTGCTTGTTTCATTGACAGTATAGGAACCCCCAATGAGGGGGAGTGGGATGCTTTGCTACCTCTTCTGTCTCTGATAAAATCCCGTAAAGGCTGCATTGGTCACTCCACCATCTGAAGTGACAGTACAGCATTTATTGCGAAACAGCCTCCGCAGACATCAGGGTTTTCATACTTCTTGTGCTTAGCGGGGGAGCGGAGTGATTCTGGAGGAAGTTGTCAAGGAAGTGAATGTATGTTTTTATACAGGACCTCCTGCCCCCACCTACCTTCAACCAATCATGTCAATGCGAAGCTACGGTGCATTCGGAAAGTATTCAGACCCCTTAAAGTTTTTACACATTTTGTTACAGCCTTATTCTAAAATGTATTAAATAGTTTTTACCCTCATCAATCTACACACCATACCCCATAATGACATCACAATACCCCATAATGACATCACAATACCCCATAATGACAAAGCAATACCCCATAATGACAAAGCAATACCCCATAATGACATCACAATACCCCATAATAACATCACAATACCCCATAATGACATCACAATACCCCATAATGACATCACAATACCCCATAATGACACCACAATACCCCATAATGACATCACAATACCCCATAATGACATCACAATACCCCATAATGACAAAGCAATACCCCATAATGACAAAGCAAAAAAATGTATTAAAACATTTTTACATCTGAAATTTAGAATTTACATAAGTATTCAGACCCTTTAGTCAGTTCTTTGTTGAAGCACCTTTGGCAGTGTTACAGCCTCGGGTCTTCTTGGGTAATGACACTACAAGCTTGGCACATCTGTATTTGAGGAGTTTCTCCCATTCTTCTCTGCAGATCCTCTCAAGCTCTGTGAGGTTGGATGGGGAGCGTCGCTGCACAGCTATTTTCAGGTCTCTCCAGAGATGTTAGATCGGGTTCAAGTCTGGGCTCTGGCTGGGCCACTCAAGGACATTCAGAGACTTGTCCCGAAGCCACTTCTGTGTTGTCCTGTTGGAAGGTGAATCTTCGTCCCAGACTGAGGTCCTGAGCGCTCTGGAGCAGGATTTCATTAATGATCTCTCTGTACTTTACTCCGTTCATCTTCCCCTCGATCCTGACTAGTCTCCCCGTCCCTGCCGTTGAAAAACATCCCCACAGCATGATGCTGCCACCACCATGCTTCATATTAGGGATGGTGCCAGGTTTCCTCCAGATGTGACGCTTGGCATTCAGGCCAAAGAGTTCAATATTGGTTTCATCAGACCAGAGAATCTTGTTTCTCATGGTCTGATTCCTTTAGGTGCCTTTTGGCAAACTACCAAGCGGGCTGTCATGTGCCTTTTACTGAGGGGTGGCTTCCGTCTGGCCACTCCACCATAAAGGTCTGATTGGTGGAGTGCTGCAGAGATGGTTGTCCTTCTGGAAGGTTCGCCCATCTCCACAGAGGAACTCTGGAGCTCTGTCGGAGTGAACATCGGGTTCTTGGTCACCTCCCTGACCAAGGCCCTTCTCCCCCGATTGATCAGTTTGGCCGGGCGACCAGCTCTAGGAAGAGTCTTGGTGGTTCCAAACTTTTTCCATTTAAGAATGATGGAGGCCTCTGTGTTCTTGGGGACCTTCAATACTGCAGAATGATGGAGGCCTCTGTGTTCTTGGGGACCTTCAATGCTGCAGAATGATGGAGGCCTCTGTGTTCTTGGGGACCTTCAATGCTGCAGAATAATGGAGGCCACTGTGTTCTTGGGGACCTTCAATACTGCAGACATTTGTTTGGTACCCTTCCCCAGATCTGTGCCTCGAAACAATCCTGTCTCAGAGCTCTACAGAAAATGTACTCAACATCATGGCTTGGTATTTGCTCTGACATGCACTGTCAACTGTGGGACCTTATATAGACAGGTGTGTGCCTTTCCAAATCACGTCCAATCTTATTGAATTTACCACAGGTGGACTCCAATCAAGTTGTAGAAACATCTCAAGGATGATCAATGGAAACAGGATGCACCTGAGCTCAATTTGGAGTCTCATAGAAAAGGGTCTGAACACTTATGTAGATAAGGTATTTCTGTCTTTTTTTATTTTCAATACATTTGCAAAATAAAAAATGAAAAACCTGTTTTTCACTTCGTCATTATGGGGTATTGTGATGTCATTATGGGGTATTGTGATGTCATTATGGGGTATTGTGATGTCATTATGGGGTATTGTGATGTAGATTGATGAGGAACATTTTGATTGAATCCATTTTAGAATAAGGCTGTAATGTTACAAAAAGCCAAGGGGTCTGAATACTTTCCGAAGGCACTGTATGTGGAACATCGATACTCTACCGAGCCCTCCACATCGTTACTGTACCGAGCCCTTCACATCGTTACTGTACCGATCCCTCCACATCGTTACTCTACCGAGCCCTCCACATCGTTACTGTACCGAGCCCTCCACAGGACAGGAAACTGCCTGTAAGGGGTTTGAACCACAGACCCTGTGACTGTGGGGAAAGAACCCCACCTGTGCCATAGAGACTCAAACCCCTTGTAACAAGCATGCTGTCCACAGGGACGACAGGGACATGTGAAGTTGGGAAGTCAACAGCAACTTACCTGACTGACACTAGGTGGCGATATGGGACCGTTAGTTTAGACAGCCAGGTTTACCAGAGATGGTCTACAATGTTAAACAGGCTATAAATGACCTCTTTCCCTCTGAAGTTGTCTACTACCCTGATCCCAAAGGGGATATGAGGATACCAGCTCAGTGTAGACCTCTGACTGACAGCTCCATGTAGACCTCTGACTGACAGGCTGTGTAGACCACTGACTGACAGGCTGTGTAGACTGCTGACTGACAGCTCCATGTAGATCGCTGACTGACAGGCTGTGTAGACCACTGACTGACAGGCTGTGTAGACTGCTGACTGACAGGCTGTGTAGACTGCTGACTGACAGGCTGTGTAGACCACTGACTGACAGCTCCATGTAGACCGCTGACTGACAGGCTGTGTAGACCGCTGACTGACAGGCTGTGTAGACCGCTGACTGACAGGCTGTGTAGACCACTGACTGACAGGCTGTGTAGACCACTGACTGACAGGCTGTGTAGACTGCTGACTGACAGGCTGTGTAGACCGCTGACTGACAGGCTGTGTAGACCGCTGACTGACAGGCTGTGTAGACCGCTGACTGACAGGCTGTGTAGACCGCTGACTGACAGGCTGTGTAGACCACTGACTGACAGGCTGTGTAGACTGCTGACTGACAGGCTGTGTAGACTGCTGACTGACAGGCTGTGTAGACCGCTGACTGACAGGCTGTGTAGACCGCTGACTGACAGGCTGTGTAGACCACTGACTGACAGGCTGTGTAGACTGCTGACTGACAGGCTGTGTAGACCGCTGACTGACAGGCTGTGTAGACCGCTGACTGACAGGCTGTGTAGACCGCTGACTGACAGGCTGTGTAGACCACTGACTGACAGGCTGTGTAGACCACTGACTGACAGGCTGTGTAGACCGCTGACTGACAGGCTGTGTAGACCACTGACTGACAGGCTGTGTAGACCGCTGACTGACAGGCTGTGTAGACCGCTGACTGACAGGCTGTGTAGACCGCTGACTGACAGCTCCATGTAGACTGCTGACTGACAGGCTGTGTAGACTGCTGACTGACAGGCTGTGTAGACCGCTGACTGACAGGCTGTGTAGACTGCTGACTGACAGGCTGTGTAGACCGCTGACTGACAGGCTGTGTAGACTGCTGAATGACAGGCTGTGTAGACTGCTGACTGACAGCTCCGTGTAGATCGCTGACTGACAGGCTGTGTAGACCGCTGACTGACAGGCTGTGTAGACCGCTGACTGACAGGCTGTGTAGACCACTGACTGACAGGCTGTGTAGACTGCTGAATGACAGGCTGTGTAGACCACTGACTGACAGGCTGTGTAGACCGCTGACTGACAGGCTGTGTAGACTGCTGACTGACAGGCTGTGTAGACCGCTGACTGACAGGCTGTGTAGACCACTGACTGACAGGCTGTGTAGACTGCTGACTGACAGGCTGTGTAGACCGCTGACTGACAGGCTGTGTAGACCGCTGACTGACAGGCTGTGTAGACTGCTGACTGACAGGCTGTGTAGACTGCTGACTGACAGGCTGTGTAGACCACTGACTGACAGGCTGTGTAGACCGCTGACTGACAGGCTGTGTAGACTGCTGACTGACAGGCTGTGTAGACCACTGACTGACAGGCTGTGTAGACTGCTGACTGACAGGCTGTGTAGACCACTGACTGACAGGCTGTGTAGACCGCTGAACTGACAGGCTGTGTAGACCGCTGACTGACAGGCTGTGTAGACCACTGACTGACAGGCTGTGTAGACCGCTGACTGACAGGCAGTGTAGACCACTGACTGACAGGCTGTGTAGACTGCTGACTGACAGGCTGTGTAGACTGCTGACTGACAGGCTGTGTAGACCACTGACTGACAGGCTGTGTAGACCGCTGACTGACAGGCTGTGTAGACCGCTGACTGACAGGCTGTGTAGACCGCTGACTGACAGGCTGTGTAGACCGCTGACTGACAGGCTGTGTAGACCGCTGACTGACAGGCTGTGTAGACCGCTGACTGACAGGCTGTGTAGACCACTGACTGACAGGCTGTGTAGACTGCTGACTGACAGGCTGTGTAGACCGCTGACTGACAGGCTGTGTAGACCGCTGACTGACAGGCTGTGTAGACCGCTGACTGACAGGCTGTGTAGACCACTGACTGACAGGCTGTGTAGACTGCTGACTGACAGGCTGTGTAGACCGCTGACTGACAGGCTGTGTAGACCGCTGACTGACAGGCTGTGTAGACCGCTGACTGACAGGCTGTGTAGACCACTGACTGACAGGCTGTGTAGACCACTGACTGACAGGCTGTGTAGACCGCTGACTGACAGGCTGTGTAGACCACTGACTGACAGGCTGTGTAGACCGCTGACTGACAGGCTGTGTAGACCGCTGACTGACAGGCTGTGTAGACCGCTGACTGACAGCTCCATGTAGACTGCTGACTGACAGGCTGTGTAGACTGCTGACTGACAGGCTGTGTAGACCGCTGACTGACAGGCTGTGTAGACTGCTGACTCACAGGCTGTGTAGACCGCTGACTGACAGGCTGTGTAGACTGCTGAATGACAGGCTGTGTAGACTGCTGACTGACAGCTCCGTGTAGATCGCTGACTGACAGGCTGTGTAGACCGCTGACTGACAGGCTGTGTAGACCGCTGACTGACAGGCTGTGTAGACCACTGACTGACAGGCTGTGTAGACTGCTGAATGACAGGCTGTGTAGACCACTGACTGACAGGCTGTGTAGACCGCTGACTGACAGGCTGTGTAGACTGCTGACTGACAGGCTGTGTAGACCGCTGACTGACAGGCTGTGTAGACCACTGACTGACAGGCTGTGTAGACTGCTGACTGACAGGCTGTGTAGACCGCTGACTGACAGGCTGTGTAGACCGCTGACTGACAGGCTGTGTAGACTGCTGACTGACAGGCTGTGTAGACTGCTGACTGACAGGCTGTGTAGACCACTGACTGACAGGCTGTGTAGACCGCTGACTGACAGGCTGTGTAGACTGCTGACTGACAGGCTGTGTAGACCACTGACTGACAGGCTGTGTAGACTGCTGACTGACAGGCTGTGTAGACCACTGACTGACAGGCTGTGTAGACCGCTGACTGACAGGCTGTGTAGACCGCTGACTGACAGGCTGTGTAGACCACTGACTGACAGGCTGTGTAGACCGCTGACTGACAGGCAGTGTAGACCACTGACTGACAGGCTGTGTAGACTGCTGACTGACAGGCTGTGTAGACTGCTGACTGACAGGCTGTGTAGACCACTGACTGACAGGCTGTGTAGACCGCTGACTGACAGGCTGTGTAGACCGCTGACTGACAGGCTGTGTAGACCGCTGACTGACAGGCTGTGTAGACTGCTGACTGACAGGCTGTGTAGACCACTGACTGACAGGCTGTGTAGACCGCTGACTGACAGGCTGTGTAGACCGCTGACTGACAGGCTGTGTAGACCGCTGACTGACAGGCAGTGTAGACCGCTGACTGACAGGCTGTGTAGACTGCTGAATGACAGGCTGTGTAAATGGTTCCGGTTGGAGCGAGCGGTCGCATTCGCACTTCGCTCTGCAGGTTGTATAACTTTTTCATTACATTTCATTATAGTACAACGGTTGATTTGTCTAATCTTAGCAATTCTTCTTAGCTAGCTACATAGCCGTCCTTGTATCAGAGATAATTGCATAATTATCGTATTTCGTCGCCCTAACGTAGCCTTCACTGCTATTCGCCCAGGAGCTAGCTAACGCACACAGATTAGCATCACTGTAGTGCTATTCACTCAACTGTACGACTTGATTAGTTCAGTGTTAGCTAGCTACATAGCTGTCTTTGTTTCAAGATAATTGTGTAGTTTAGTGTGTGTAGCCTTGGAGTGATTATCTTAATTCACTGAGGTTCGCTAGCCAGCTATTTGTCGTCCTTAACGTAGGAGACTCTGCTAGCTAGCCAACAGCTAACTGCTAACAGCTAGCCAACGTCTACTGTTTTGAATTCAACAACCCGGTCAGGTAGTTTCACATTTTCATTTCATTTCATTACAGTACAACGGTTTGATTTGTTTGATCGTAGCTAGCTACATAGCCGTCTTTGTTTCAAAGATAATTGTGTAGTCTAGACCGATTCCCTAGGTTAGCTAGCCAGCTATTGTCGTTCTTTTAACTCAACGTAACGTAAACAACACTGCTAGCTAGCCAGCTAGCCCCCGAATAGCAGCACTGTAGAATTATTACACTCAACGGAACGACTTGATTAGTGTAGTGTCAACAACGCAGCCACTGCCAGCTAGCCTACTTTAGCAGTACTGTATCATTTTAATCATTTTAGTCAATAAGATTCTTGCTACGTAAGCTTAACTTTCTGAACATTCGAGACGTGTAGTCCGCTTGTCATTCAATTTCCTTGCATTAGCGTAGCCTTTTCTGTAGCCTGTCAACTATGTGTCTGTCTATCCCTGTTCTCTCCTCTCTGCACAGACCATACAAACGCTCCACACCGCGTGGCCGCGACCACCCTAACCTGGTGGTCCCAGCGCGTACGACCCACGTGGAGTTCCAGGTCTCTGGTAGCCTCTGGAACTGCCAATCTGCGGCCAACAAGGCAGAGTTCATCTCAGCCTATGCCTCCCTCCAGTCCCTTGACTTCTTGGCACTGACGGAAACATGGATCACCACAGATAACACTGCTACTCCTACTGCTCTCTCCTCGTCCGCCCACGTGTTCTCGCACACCCCGAGAGCTTCTGGTCAGCGGGGTGGTGGCACCGGGATCCTCATCTCTCCCAAGTGGTCTTTCTCTCTTTCTCCCCTTACCCATCTGTCTATTGCCTCCTTTGAATTCCATGCTGTCACAGTTACCAGCCCTTTCAAGCTTAACATCCTTATCATTTATCGCCCCCAGGTTCCCTAGGAGAGTTCAT